>NC_046664.1:52742642-52762390 GCF_010883055.1 Belonocnema kinseyi
TAATATTTCGCCATTGTTTTGTATTGGAAAAGTGATTTTTTTAGAGTATATATACTTAAAAAATTTATTTATTCAATATAAAAAAATTGAGGCAAAAGAGGCAGTCGGTTCTATTTTTATATTAATATAGCACACAAAGTATTATTTAAATTTATATTTGAATTTTCCTTTTTTTAAAGAAAGCTGTTTAAATTTACTTATAATTATAGACGAATTATGAAATTTGTACCTTGTTTAACGTTCGTCATGAAATTTAAAACGATGTTAAACAATTATTTAAGACTATTCATTTTCCTAAATATTACTTGTACAAATATGCTTTTATAACTCGAAACTATAGTAAGAACGATTTCCAATTTACACCAATATTGCAAGATCAAAATCATAATAAAATTGAAAACTTCTATCGACTTTCTTTCTTGCCTTAATTTTTTAATATATTATATACAAAATAAAATGATTAATAAAATAATAAAAACTCTGTGCCATCATATTATAAACTGTTCTTTATGTATTTAACGATTTATAAAGCTAAAAAATGAAAACTCCACGACTAAAACAATGAATTCAATTTCACTCCAAACTTAAAAAAAAGGTTGATAAAAATGACAATCATTTTCAAGTACTTTAGTTTCCATGAAAGCTTTTCAATTTCATTGACCGTGAAAAGCCTTGATTTTTAGTAAAATTATCTTATTCAAGTAATATAATAATCATAATATTTCAATTGCAGTGCAATATTAACAAATCAATGATTAAACTTCAAGGAAAAATGAATTTATATACTAGTTTTTTCTTAGGCTATATATAATTTCATATTTTTTTCGTTTGTAACTCAAAACAAAATTTTAAAAAGTATTTTTAATTTTCAATTATTATTATTAAATAATCATATCATGTAATATTAATATAATTATTCACTTTAATCAAGACAATAAATAATAATATCAACATTTAAATATAGATGACAGAACTTCTATTTGAACTCTCGCCAAAAAGTAAACCGAATTTTCGTATAAAACTCGAGCAACTTACATTTTTTCATAATAAATTTTCCTTTGAAAAATATAAGAAGCTTTCTTGATTAGCGTACTGCAGAAGAAAATTTGATAAAATCTTTTTTATTATGTAAAAATTGAATTGTTACGTTTTTCCCACGCATTTGAATGAATCTCGGCCCAATGGACAATCAGCGCCACCATGGCCGCGGTCAACTCTGACGTCACTTCTAAAGCATAGGCTGGATAGGAAGAGCCAGGGGGCTGATTCTAAATTTAAATAATAAACGTGAAAATAGGTTATGTTTATTCCAATCACTATAGAGGACATATTAATTCCCCCATTAACTGCGCTAATCAGACAGCTTTTTACTTTAAACGCTGTCCCAAACAAAATGTCTGATATTCCGGCAAAAAATTAAAAAGTATACTTTTAAAACATAACAAAATATATAACTTATTTTTTTAAACTTTCTACAATTATAATTATATTCAATTTTTAGTGCTCTTTTAATTTTACCAGGAAAAAAAAATATTTAAAAATATGCACTTATTCATTATATTTATCTGAAATAAAAAGTTTATATACCTAGAAATCTTTCCAAATTATTAAAATCGCTACAATTCCCTTAAAAAATTTAATTTCTTTTCCAAAATTCTCTCGAAAATCTTTGAAATTTGTTTAAATTCGTAAAAATTATTTGAAATGATTAAACTGCTTTTGAATTCCTTTAGAACCTTTGCAACATTTGAAATAGTTTTTAATCTGAAGAAATCATTAAAGAATAAAATACAATCAATTCATTTCCCAAAGTTGTCTAGAAATCCTTTGAGATTTTTTTTCTAAAACCTTTGAAATACATAGAGGAAATTTCTTGCAATTGTTTCAAGCGTTTGAAAATAACTTAAAACCATTCAAATCCTTTGAAATTGTTTGAATTTCCTTATATCTTTTAAAATCATTAAAACTCGTAGAAATTTTCTGTGAAATAAAATTTAATATGTTCCCTAAAGTTCTTATTAAATAAGTTGACATCAAATGAAATCTTTTCAAATCAAAAAAATTTATTTGTATAAGTAAAAATAATTTGAAAATGAAAACACTAAAAGATGCACAAAAAAATTCTAATTTTCTTCGCAAAAATAGTAAAAGAGATAAGATTCGAAAAGACGAGTTTTTTGTTTTTTGGCATATTAATAGTCGTTCAATGCACTCTCAGTAGCGAATTTATAAGATATAAATCAAATCCCAATGCTGATCATAGTTGCAGTAGTTTTAACAATACCTCTAGGAGTCATTTTAGTAACTCACAAAATATTTTTTAAACAACTAAATTGTTATAAACGATTCGGACCGTATAATACACAAATCTATCAGCACGAAAATAGTTTCAAGCACATTAGTTGATTCTTCAGTAAAATACATTCTAGAAATTTTTTTAATCACTGCGAAAATTATTCTTCAAACAAATACAATGTTAAGAATCATTTTTCATGGTTTTAATTGAATAACGTCCAAAAATTTTAACTAAGTGTGTTACTAAGTGTATCTTTGTATTTGTCTCAGGCATAGCTCTAGAAGTTCTTTTTTCCACGAAAAAAAAGGTCATTGGTATAATGTTTATAAGATTTATAATTTGTTTAAACAATACTACAACATCAATAGAATACAAAATAAAACTGGTAACCGTTCTTTAAATTTGATGATATATACATAATTTTTAGACTATTTAACAATTATTTGTACTCCATAAAGTTTGAAGAAATTTTTCAGTTGTTACCTATTTTTGTTTGTTGTTTCATCATTGCCTAATAGAATTATAAATATTAGGATTATTATAATTTTTTTTTTTAATTTGTGGCATTAAAAAACTCAGACATATTTATGAGACAAACCCAATGAGTCCTTTAGGTTTTTTACAGGACTATTAGTTTCTTTTAAATAAATGTATAAAAATTCAAATCGATGTGCAAATGCTTTTTTAATATGTAGTTAGCATGAAGGGGATGAAAACAATGTTTAAATTAAAGTTTTTACACTATTAAACAATTATTTAATAATGTATTACAAAAATTAGTAGTATTTCATTAAATTTGAAGAACGTTTTTCAGTTATTATTTTTTATTAATTGTTGTTGCATTATTGTTTAAAAGAATATAAACATTAGAATTGTTAAAATATATTTTGTGCGGTTAGAAATAAACTCCTAGAAATATAGCTGAGATGAAACCAAAAATACTCTCCGTTTTTAGAGGACTATTAGTTTATTTTAAAATAAATGTCAAAAAATTCAAATGTACATCCTCATGATTTTTTAATATATAGTGAGCGGTGAAGAGGATAAAAACAATGTTTAAATTCACACTATTTACAAATTATTTATTTGCGATGACGTATAAATAACGCCTTTCTGTAATCATTTATGTTTCATTGTTATTTTATTATTGTTTAAAAAATTATTATTATTATTATAAACATTATGATTGTTTAAAAAAAATTTTTGCGTGATTATAAAAACACCTAGAGATATGGCTAAGAGGAACGCAATAATACCCTTTGCTTTTTGTATAGAACTATTAACTTCTATTAAATAAAGGTCCAGATATGAAAATTTATATGCACATGCTTTTTTAATATATAGTGAGCATGAAGTGGATCAAATAATGTTGAAATTAGAGTTTAGAGACTAGTAAAAAATTAGTTATATTCCATGAAGTTTAAAGAACGTTTATCAGTTGTCATTTATGTTTGATTATTGTTGCATTATGCTTTTAAAAAATTAAAAACATTATTAATGTTTAAAAGAAATTTTTTGTGCTCGTTTAAACAAAAACTGCTAGAAACATTGTTGATAAGAATACAAAGATACCCTTAGTTTTTTCATATGGCAATTATTGAGTTTTTTTAAAATAAATGTTCAAAAATCTAATCTATATGCACATGCTTTTTTAATATGTAGGAAGCATGGTAAAAGTGAAAGCAATGTTTAAATTTTGAGTTTTCACACTATTTACAAATTATTTGTATTGCATGAACTTTCAAGAATGCTTTTCGGGTCTCATTTATGTTTCAATGTTGTTGTATTATTGTTTTAAAAAACTCTGAACATTATAAACATTACAATCATATAACAATTTTTCTTGATTGAAAAACTACTGGAGATATAGTTGTGAGAAATTCAACGATAAACTTAGTTTTTTAAAATAATCGTTTAAAAATCGTTTTTAAATAAATGTCCAAAAATTCAGATCTATATGCACACGCTTTTTTGGTGTGAAAACAATGTTTAATTGATTAATTGTTGACTGAGTGGTTGGTTGGACTTGACAATGATCTTATCTTTTTGCAGTATAGTGTTAGCTTTCATTCTTGGACGTTAAAATAATTAAAAACGTAGACAATTATTAACATTGTATTTGTTTACATAATTTTTTTTCACGTAGATTCAAATACTCCAAGGTGGAATTTATTGAAAAATCTACTAACGTGTCTAGAACTATTTTTGAACTGATAGATTTGTTTATAATGAGGTTTATTTGTTTACAAAGATGTACAAATAGTTGATAAATAAAATAAAAATACATTTCTCAATTTTCAAATCCATATGTATAACTAAATTCAGGATCGTTTTTTTTAACATCTATTTTTTTGTATGGCTACTATCAGAAACTCAAGAAATAAATCTTACCAAGTACATTTTTCACTACTAACTGATTATCCTGTTCCAATTTCCCAAAAGTACCCCACATACTTTTTCCATCTGGTATGGGATTTTTTTTTACCCATCCCCCACAAGCATACTCATAAAAATCGTCACAAGGATGAACAGAATCGTCTATACTATTAATTATGGAGGCTGCCACTGTTACACAATGTTGAGTAATACAATGCGATCCATCTGAAAAATAATTATATGAAATGATTCTTAATAATATAATTTTAATCAGAACTTTGAAAAACTGAATTAAATTGATAATACATTCAACTCCCGATATAAGGTTCCCCGGTTTATGGCGTTCCTAGAACTGATGGCCTCCGCAGTTTTGTAATGATAGGAGCCGCGGAGCCGAACGAGAGGATGTGCACAGTCAGGCGTGACAAACAGCTCGAGGGCCGCACTCTCAATGCTTTAGTTGCATCCAGTTGCTTCATGCGTCCAAATCCAACAGAAATCGTGCATGCCTTCCTACGTTTTTACGTTTGCATTCCCTCGATTTAGGATCAAGGCCAAGGCAAGCCATGCCCGAAACCGGTCTTATATCCGGAGCTGAATATAATTATAAATTATAAGATAAAAAATCTATTTACCCTCGGTTGAGGCAATGTGAAGAATCCTCGGTTCTACCCAAGAACTTTTACTACTAATTACAATTGAGAGAATTATCACCATTAACAGCAACCCAGAAACAATAATAAATAGGAATCTCTCAAGTGTTGTTCTTGCTCGCCATAATGTCGTTCCCTGCATAATACCTGACTGTGTAAAATCAGTTTATAAAATTTATTGTCAGAAATAAGGTCCATTCGAAAGAATAATAAAAAGGCACTGTCTATGATTACGGAATTTTAAGTAGCATTTGCTCTGAATAAGCTGGAAAAGTGGTTAGAAATACGGAAAACTTGGAAACGTTAGCCTTAAAAGAGCTAGGAACGGGGTTAAAGTTACGGAAAATTCCGTAACCAGAGACACTTCGTAATAAAAACTAAAATTAGGGTGAATTAAAATGCAAAGAAGATTAATTTCTTTTAATAAAAAAATAATAGAGAAAATTATGAAAAATATAAGGGTGAATACCAAAAATTCAAATTTAGTTGGGAAATGGTAAACAATCGACATCCCCCTTATTTTTGAATTCAAAAATAATTTTTAATTTATTTTAAATAACTTTTTTTGTTATTTTTATGAAAAATAGATCTTAAGATATGAACTTAAAAAGCTAAAAATACTATATCTATAAAATAAGAATTCATTCTGGCAATTACTTCTTTAATGAACTTCCTTATAAAAATAATTTAATGAATTTATAGATTAGCAGATCTAAAATTGATATGCTCACTTGCAAAGTATTTTAAATGGTTCATAAAAAAGTAAAATTATAAGATTTTCAGTTTTCTAAATTTTTAGTTTTACAGCAGCTAGAATTTAGAAAAAAATGGAATACAATTTTACAATTATATCATTTAAAATTTATTGCCTACGAATTAGAGAATATCAAATTAAAAGACGTGATAGGTACACAATTTTAAGTTTCAAAGATTTTTTATTAAAAATTATTAAATTAAATGCCTTCAGAATAAATTTAAAGTAATGAAAACCCGAATCAATAATTTCTAAAATTAAAATTAAATGTGAAAATCTTTTCTTTTTTATTAATTTTCAATGCATTATTCTAAAGTTAAGTTATACAATTCATAAAAATAAAACCAAGAATCCAGCGAACCAATTTGAACTACTACCATAACATCTTTGTATTGTTATTTTGAAAAAGATCCTATAAAAAAATCCAACAAAGAAAAAGAGGAAAGAAAAATTAAAAGGTGAGCAAGCATCCCCTTCCTTCTCTTTTTTTATTTCTTCCGTCTTCTTTATTCTTATGATTATTAACATACTATACAAAATAATTGTAAATAATATTCAACAAATTTTCGGTACTCATAAAGCATACTTATCAAGCTAAGAAGAAATTTGAGGAGGTAGAAACAACAACGAAACAACGATGTTTTCCCTTTGGATTTTTGTAAAACAAAATTTTTTTTACAAAATTTTTTTTTAGGGAACTTTTTTCGAATTAAAATAGGAACATTTTATGGTGGTTGTCTAAATTTTGTCTTTAATTTCTTGGTTTTATTTTCAGGAGTTCTATACATTAACTTGATTATTAGGCGCCAAATAGTATTTTAAATTTTATTTTAATCTAATTCAAATTTCTTAAATTTTGATCTTAAAATCGTACAATTTTTAGTTGATGATTTAAAAAAATGAACAATTTAGAAATTTAAGGCACTTGATCGGGAGGTTTCTAAAATGAATAATAATTTACGCTAAATAAAATGTTGAAAATTAAACGATTTTAAAACAAAAGTTAAAATTTGGATTGTTTAAACTCAAAATATATTAAAATTAAACTATATGAAGTTGATGCCTCTATAATAAAATAACTGCTTTAATTTTAAAACGCTATAGTTTTAAAGTTTTTAATTTTTACGTTTAAAGTTGAATTTATTAATTTTCCCTTTCATAAGATTTGATTTTGCAGTTGAAATCGCGTAGTATAACTCTAGTGCGACGAAATGTATAAATTGGTAAGGTCTCAATTATTTAAAAATATCTTTGATACTTACAGTATGATATCTTATATGTGTCGCTGAAGTGCTTATTCTTTCGCTGTTTAATGCAATGGATCCAATGCTACTACTATCTTCATCTTCAAATTCAGTCTGCTTATATCGTGTCATCTGAAAGTTTTTGATCCATATTTACAACTATTTTATTTTCCCTGTGACATTCCATTTGGAATCACAAACAGCAATTGTTCATCATATTGATTTAAATAAAATAATAATAAATTTAGCAAATTTATTAACAAAGAAATCTTCGCAAGATAAATGTAATGAAAATCTATGGGTGTAAAATGACATAAAAACTAATTAGGTTTTTTGTCATATTTTATCACTCTATACTAGCAGTAAATGCACGCACGCAATGCGTGATTCCATGACTCTATAAATTTGTGGCTTCTAACATTAAAAATATAAATAATGCAAAGAAATTAATTATATAGAACAAATTTTTTAATATTGAGCCCAAAAAACTTTTGAAGCAATAATTATTCATATTGAATGGCGAGCGCTTGAAGTTAAAAATATTTATATTGAAGTATTTTGAATTCAAAACTTTCAAGATCAAACAATTTTTATTTGAGGGTAAAATTTTGAAAAAAGAATAATATTTCTTCGAATGAAATGAAAAGAAAATGAACTTGTACCATTTCTTGTGTCATTTATAAAGTTCATATTGCATCATTGCTAATTTTAAACGTTCAAAATCGAACTTTTTGTTTCAAATTGAAGAATCATGAAATTATATCAGATTAAAAATTCCAGAAAAGGAAAATTTTACAACGTTCAAAATTGAATATTTTTAGATTAGAATTATTAAAACTTTATAATTGAAAATTAATTAAGGAATTGAAATTTTATTGTTTCCAACTAAAGGTTCAAATATAACCATTTAACATTTAATTATTCTGAAAAAAGTTGAAAAGAAAAAGTTATTCCAAACAGGAAATATTAAATATTACCAAATTGCTACCACGGAATGTTAAAAATTAAATTAAATTTGACACGAAAATAAATTTTGTAACCAAGAAAACTCATATTAAACTTTTTTTAATTAAATCCTTAAAAATGGTTAAAAAATTACCAATTTTAAAATAGCTAATAATACTTTATCGAAATGCAACCATTTACATGTGAAATGTAAAACTAAAACTTTTGACACAGAAAAATGAAAAATTCAGCGTTTAATATATACTTCACAAATCTCAAATTTAAACCATTTATAATTAAAGAAACTATTTAATACCTGACGTATGAATTTTATATTCTTTAATTTGAATATCTTTTGATTTCAAACAATAATTATAAGTCAGAAAAGAAGAATTTTCTAGCAGAAAGTTAATTCTTAATCCCAAAAGAAGAACTTTCAACTAAAGAAGATAAACATTCAATCAAAAATGGAATCGTTAAATTTTCAGTTCAAAAATCTAATTTTTCACAAAAATATCGAATTTTCGTACCAGTTAAATTAAAGTAAAACGACGACTTTCAAAGTAAAATAATTAGATCCTCGAACAAAATGATAAATTTCTAAAACACAAGATTAACTTGCTACCAAAGTAGACGAATTTTTACCCAAAAAAACATGAATTTTCTACCAAATAGTTGAATTTTCAACGTATGCAGGAAATATTTTCAACCGAAAATAGAATAGATACATTTTTAGATTTAAAAAAATTTACACAAAAAACAAAGGTTTCGAACTGAATAATTAAATTTTCAAAATAAATAATTTCATTTTCACTTAAATAGTTTGATTTTCTAGCACCATAGTTGAATTTTAAAGCAGAAATATGACAGTTCAACAAAAAAGTTGGATTTTCAAAAAGAAAGAGGAATTTAACAAAATAGTTTAATTTAGAATTATACAATTAAATTCTGAACAAAATATATAAATTGTTTACCAAATGGTTGAATTTTTAACCTACGAAGATGAATTTTCTACCAAAAGACAAACATTTAATCAAATATATGAATTTTCAACCTAGTACTTGAATTTGCAACTAAAAAAGATACTTTCAAACCGAAAAATAGAATTGCCAAATTTGTAATAGAAAATTTGAATGCTCAACCAAATAGATGAATTTTTAAGAAAGATTAATTTTCTACCGAAACAGATGACTTTTCAACAAAATAGTTAAGTTTTCAAGCTAAAAACTCGAAAATTTTAGAAAACAGTTGACTTTTAAACCGGAAAAATACAGTTTGAAACAAGAAAGTTAATTACCTATCAAGAAAGATGAATTTTGAACTAAATAATTTATGTTTTAACTAAAAAAAAAATTTTTAAACAAAAATTGAATTTTAAAATTTTAAGTCGAAAAAACTAATTTTTAACTCAAAAGAAGAAATTTTCGAACAGTTCAATTAAAAAAAGACGAATTTTTTACATAATAGTTCAAGTTTTAAACAAAATTATGAATTTTTAACTTAATACTAGAATGTTCTACAAGTTGAATTTTGAACCAAAAATATACGTTTTTTAAAAAAAAGTTCATTTTCAACAAAAAATAGTTAAATTTGCTACCAAATTGTTGAATTATCAAGGCAAAAAGACGAATTCTCTACAAACCAGTAGAATTTAAACCCGAAAATATACCAAGTACTTAAATTTTCAACTAAGCAAGATATATTTTGAATCGAAAATAGAATAGATAAATTTTTAATATAAAAAATTGATTCTGAACCAAAAATAAAACGAATTTTAAAAAAAAATGTTCAAATTTTCTACTACAGAGATGAATCTTTAATAAGATAATGGATTTTTTACAAATTAGTTCAACTTTCAACGAAGTAGTTGAATTTTTTATCAAAGAAGATGACTTTTTCATTATATAGTTGCGTTTCCAAGAAAATAATTAGATTTCTACCCAAATAGAATTCTTATCTAATCAAAATGAATTGCGAAACGAAAATATAATGTTAGACTTTTCCAACAGAAACAAAAAATTGAGATAAAAGACGAGATAAGGGTGTTCTGAAAACAGGGGCCAAATTTATTTTTAAATTACGTCAATGTTCTCCAATGAAAAAAAGGTGCAAAGAACACTTTAAGCAAACATAAAGAGGGTCGGCAAAACCAATGTTGTGCTTTATAACCGAAAACGTAGTTTTAGTAAATCATTATTCACATCAGCTAAGACTATAAAATTCCGTCTGTATTTTCCTCCTTTTAATAATGAAACTCAATTTTAAACAGTCTACACTTCTAAAATAAGAATTTCAACAAATCTTTTTAATCTTTTTGGAAGATAAAATTTATTCCTGGGGATTACTGTGAATTAATTCAAGTTAACATAAATTATTATTTTTAATATCAATCTTCATCTATATTAATGCCACACTTCACTTAGCGATGTAATAATTAATGCAAGTTAATAAAAATAGTTTTTAAAATAATTTATCATTGTTTATAACTATCTTCTCTTAGATATGTGCTAGAATTTCATGGTTTTTTTCTGAAATGTTCAACTTTGCTTTGCCTTTTTACTTATGAACAAATAATAAATAAATAAAGATTCATATTTGAAACTATCTCTTATTTTTTCGTAAATATGTTTTGCTGAAGGGCGAGGCTGATATCCAAACATGTTCAATACCCAATTTATCTTTTACGCTTTGCATTTAACTTCTTATTGTAAATTAAAACAAAACTTTTGCAATATATTACAGACCTGGTCCTCCCGCATTTTCCTAACGATTCATTCTTTGTTTTGTTTCTTGTGTAAGATGGCTTTTTTGTTTAAATTATTATTTGAATATTGGGAAAAAAACCAAAATAATTCACTTGATAAATTATAATAATATGTGAAAAGTAATTATTGTTGAGTTTCACTTATTTTATGTTCATCACTAAAATTTTAAAGTCACTCTAAAGATTTTAATAAGTAAAAAGTGGACAAAAATTCTGACAAAACCGCTCACTCACTTTAAATGAAAATTGGACAGAAAGGCGAAAATTTGTGAAAAAACTGAAATTTTCTGACATTAATCTAAGAGAATATTATTAACAATAATAATTAATTTTTTTTAAAGTATTATTGTTAACATTTATTAGGTATCAACTCAGTGTAATTTAAAATTAGACAAATAGTCGAATATTTTTGAAAAAAACTCGACTTTCGATCTCTATTCTAAGATTAAATTTCTTAAAACAAGAATAAATTGTTTAAAGGGTTTATGCAAACATATACTTATCAGTATTAAGTATTATTTTATGTATCAGAAACAATTTAAATTTAAAAAAGCGTAAAAAAATCATAATTAACGGGAAAATCTCGCAAAACCTATTCTTTCACTTAATGGGTCTTTTTGGGACCATATAAAACAGACTAATGGGAGTGATATTTATAAAGTAATATTTTATTCGTATTCAATAGCTGTTTGTAGAGAACTTTCGAGTTTCAACTCAATTTAGCCAAAATTTACGTTTCAGAATAAAATTTACAAGAACGTCCTTTTTTCCTATGGGAAATGTGTGTTAAGCTTCATGGGGTTTGCGCCACCTCTAAATGTCGTTTTTTCAAAAAATGAATTTATTTACTTTTTATTAGAAATAGTTTTCGGGCGATATACATGAAAATTCGAGAGAGAAAGAAATTTGCAACATCCTATTGATGATATTAGTATAACATTAATTGGAAAGGTTTTGTAACCAAAATAAGGAAAGATTACAATTTTGATAAATAAGATAACCTACTTTAAATGTGTTTAAACATTTTTTAAACACGTCATAATAGAATTTATCGAATAGATAAAAAATATGTGAGATACAATAATTGATAGTTAATTAACATTGCAGAACGTGTCAGGCCCACTGAACAATAATTTGCAGCACTTTAAGTTTTTATGTTTAAAAACATATTGGTGTACTTCGGACATATAAAAAACTGCTGACAAATGAGACAAATCGATATGTACATATATATGGGTGAACATCAAAAAGTTAAAAATATTATATCCCTGGAATATTACTACGACTGTTTTAGTTTTAAAGGAATAATTTTTTTATTTAATTTTTTTTATTACATTTCTTGAATTACTTTATCAAGCTCTTTTTTTCTTCTAGCCTATATCCCGATTATTTTTAGCTCGCTTCTTTATGAAAGTACATTGGATTAAATATGAGTGAATGTCGTCTGGTAACGTATCCCCGATTACTCTTTCCAAATTTATGGCTTTTAATATTTTAAAAGAAAGCTTAAAATCGAATAATTAAATAACATATTTTCCAAAATTAATTGAATAATTGCAAAATATAGAATTTTTCGTTTTTTTTTAATTACAAAATTCCCCTTTCTCTTCCGAGATCAAAAATAGTGTAAACAGTGATTTAAATTTGAAAAAAAATATTGTTACAATAGTATCATAAAATTTGTCGAGTATTAAAATTACGTGCAATCCGAATTTTAAAGCGTACATTCCGTAATAAAAAATTGTACAATAGGAAAGTAAATTTATTATTGAGCAAAATTTCCAGTTCCCTAATCCAATGTTCAAAAAGTATTAAAAAATAATGTAAGTGTTTATCTAAAATGTTATTCTGTTGTCTACTGTTAATTTTTTTGTTGAGAATTCATCTTTATCGTTGAAAATGTTCTTACTTGGTTAAAAATTAAATTTTTTTGGTAAAAATTCATCTATTTCTGTAGAAATGTCACATTCTTTGGCGAAAAATGCCACTGCCTGGTTAAAAATTCATTTGTTTCAGTTGGAAAATAATTTTTTTCTGGAAATCCAACTTTTTGTTAAAAATTCCTATTTTGGCTGGAAAATTCAACAACTTGATTCAAAATGTATATATTTTGTTAAAAATTCATCTATTGCTGTAGAAAGAACACATTTTTTAGCATAAGCTTCGACTCTCTGATTAAACATTCAAATGCTTTCGTTGTAAATTAACTTCTTTCTTAAAAGTTCTACTTTTTTGTAGAAAATCCATATCTTCGTTTTCAAAATTCAACCATGTGTTGGGAAATTAACGCATTTTTTAAAATATTCGTATTTTTTGGTAGAAAATCAATTTTTTCGATAAAATCTAAACATTTGGTTGCAAATTAACAGAGAATTAAAGGATTTTCTAAAAATTATTGTTTGTTGATTGTTTTTTAATGAAAACCTGTTTTTTACTTTAAATCTAAATCTTTTTCTTTTTTTTTTGTTAAAACATCAATTCTTGGATTTTTGGTTAAAAAATCTTCTTTTTCGATTGCAAACTGAACTCGTTGGTTGAAAGTTGAACTACCTTCTTAGAAGTTGATTTTTTTGGTAATCATAATTTCAGTTGACATTTTTTTAATTAATTTCTTAAACTGAAAATTAAATTAATTTGTTAAAGTTAGAATACTTCATTTTTGGTTAAAAATGGTCTATTTTAATATCAAAATTTAACTATTTTGTTGACAATTTTTGAAACAAAAAATATTTTAACTAAAAATTAATCAAAATTGGGACAAATATCACATACAATGTCCACGCTACTTGCTTCAATTTTTTTGTAGACAATCCGACAATTTGGCTTAAAATTTATTAACAATTAAAAATAAATTTAAAACTTAATTTCTGAAACTGCAAATTTAACTAATTTGTTGGAAATTCAACTGATTGGTTGCAAAGAATCTTTTTTTTAATTCATATTTTCGACTTTAAAATTCAAAAATTTAGTAGAAAATTAAAGTATTGTGTGGATAAATCGTTTTCTATATGTAAATTAATTCTCTTAAATAGAAATTTATTTACTCCATTTCTGTTTGAAGATTGATCTATTTTTGTTTAGAAAATTAACTATTTAGTTAACAAAATGTATATGAAAAAATAGAAACTTAAAATTAAGAAAATAAAATAGGGATTAACATCGCATCCATTGCTCGTGTACTATTTAGTTCAAAATTTATGAGATTTCTTAAAAATTCGTTTTTTTCGTTCAATTTAACTGTTTTTTATTTAAACTTAAAATCTTTTCTTGGCTAAAATCTTTTCTTGTTGAAAATTCAACTTTTTTTTCGTTAAAAATTCAAATACTTGTTTCTACGTTGAAGTACTTTGTTGATTCAGTTATTTGGTTTTGAGAAGAAAAATAATAAGAATTTTGATTTACGTAAATGAAGGCTTGAAAATTAGATCTAATTATTAATTATTCGTGAAGAAAAATATATTTAAGATTCAAATTAAATATTTGACATAAAAAATTAAAAAAATTGCTTATTAAAAATCGCTTAATAAATTGCTTATTAAAAAAAATTGATTGTTATTGATATAAATAGAATAAAAGGTTTTCAGTTGTTCTGAAATAATACTGGCAAAAAAATTAGATCTGAATAACTCCAGTTGTTTCATTCTGACCCATATATCGTAGTTACTTTCTGTTTCGAAAACACAAAATCGCGTTGTTGGAAGTCTAAAGACGCAATAATTTTAGTCTCGACTAAAAATACATCTGCTTTGCCGTAGTTTCTACTCCACACGATCAACTTCCACTAACGGAACAAATTTTTATGTTTCTTGATGGAATATACGACGAATTTTATAATAGATGTTATGTTAAAAATAATAACATTTAGATAAACTTGAATCTTCGAAAATAGAATAATTTTATAAGCATAATGTTAAATAAAATCTAGTCTTAAACACTATTTAAATATATCTTTCTTTAATTTTTCAAAAGAGGGATTAAATATATCTTTAACAAAATATGAAGCATTCAATATTCAATCCTATATAGCATTAGAAACACCTTTGTCAAAGAAACATGTCACTTTTAAAAAAGACATTCCGGAAAATTAGTTAGTAAATAAATAGTTAGTGAAGAAAAATTGCGATAAATTTGATACAAACACTTTGCTGAGATAATTTTAGAAAAAATTTATTATTTGAATAAAATGTGTAAAAAGACTACGACTTAAAGTGGTCAACGTTTTGGCATAAAGAGTTTTATAATCAAATTTCTTATTTGTGTGTGTTTTTAAAAAGTAAAATTATTTTTGATGATTAGAACTGATTATAATTCTCGACAAATTTATTTCTAAAATTAAATCTTTATCAGCAATAAATTACTTTTTTGTAAATCCAAATCTTTACAAACAAATCGACGAATCCAAAGAACAAGGTTCTATATTCGGACTTTAATCCTAGAAAACATTATTTTTCATAAAATCTTCTTTCTATATTAACTTCATCCCGTTGATCTATACAATTTATTAATACTTGATATTTATGATAGATCTATATAGTCTTACGAGAATTATTTATTATAATTTCTGAGGAAGTGAGTTCAGAATTAACCTTTTTATAATTGTTAATCAATACATGAAAAAGAGTTTTTAAAAAACTTACTTTCGTAGATTATCCAAAATAATCCAATCCCAGGTCTCGAATGCATTTAAGAGATTCAAAATAGCCTCAATAATAGCATTTTTAAAAAATGATAGCAAAATAGTGCCGTGCAACTTATTTGATAATAAAACCTTAAAGAAACCATTTTGCATTCTTGGTTTTCCTAAATTCCTAAGAATGCCATAGTAAAATATGAATGTTGGACGCTAAAAAAGAATTTTAATTCTAATTCATTTAGAATTTAACTTCTTAGATTCAAATTTTTTCAATTCATTGTAATCTTTAAAATTCCTTTAAATCCGTAAAAATGCCTTGAAATCCTGAAAATCCTTTAAACCTGTTAAATTTCCTGAGATCCAGATAAAACTTTAGGAATTAATTTAAGTCCTTCGACGTTTTATTTAATTTATACTCTAAAGTTCTCTAGAAATGGGTTGAAATACTCCTGATATTGTAAACTTCCTTAAAATTTTGAAGGTATAGTAAAAATACTTTGAAATGTTTGAAATGTTTGAAATCTTCTGCAATCTTAGGAAATCAGTTGAAATTGCCTAAAAAATTTTTAATCGCTCGGAATTTTTCTATAATCTACGAAATTTTCTGAAATCTCATGAATTTCTGCGGAATCTTTTAAAATACACTAAATTCTTCAAAAATCCTTGTATTTGTCTTAATCCATGAAATCTTCCATTTAATATAAAAATAATTGAATTTCGAGAACCAAAAAAATGTATTAACCCACCTTTAAGATTGCGTAACATCGGATCCTTTTCATTGAATGTGCAACAACTAGGTTACAAACTGAACTCTTTTATTAAAAATAATTTCTTGGGTTGAAGATTCGTCACTTCACTTCAAAATTCATCGCTTTGGTTAAAAAGTAAACTGCTTTGTTGAAAATTCGTTTTTTCGTTTGGAAATTAATTTTTTCAAGTGAAAATTGAACTATTCCATTATTTGTTAAAAATTTATTATTTTTAGTTAGAAATTAACTAATTGATTGCAAATAAATCTATTTTAGTTGAACATTTAACTTATTGGTTAGAAATTTGATAGTGCCGAATGCAATAGCCACATTAGCGCTTGAATACGGAGAAAAGTATCGTCCGCGGAGCAAATTTAAACATTTTTTTAAAATTAGAGTATTGATAACCCATAATTGTAGATAATTTTGTTACGCATAATTTTTGTATAGCAACCAAATG
Source organism: Belonocnema kinseyi (assembly GCF_010883055.1). Lineage (NCBI taxonomy): Eukaryota > Metazoa > Arthropoda > Insecta > Hymenoptera > Cynipidae > Belonocnema > Belonocnema kinseyi. The sequence goes on from NC_046664.1 coordinate 52,759,517, forward strand.
TGTATGTTTTTTCATCATTTACTTATTTAAAGAAAACGGAATTTTTCAACGAAGGAAAATTCAATACCTTTTTGCGTTCAACTCGTCAGATCATTGCCAAGAATTATTATCTTTTCTTGAAAAATTTATATAAAATTCTACAACATATTCTACAACTTTTAAAGTGTTTGCAAAGTTCAATAAAACAATTCAGGGTCGTGTTGTGAATTTAAAATAATATTTTCTTCGAAATCTTGTACGCATATATACAAACGAAAAAGCTGTGTGAGGAAGTTTGGAATTTTGACAACTTGCAGTGAGAAAAATGTTCTTTGGGGATTAAAGAAGTTTTTCCCAACAAGTTATAGATCTTAATTTATTAGGGGGAAAATTGAGGGCGACGTGAAAATTATGTATGGCGTGCTGCGCTTGACTCGGATCGTATGCCACGGATCTGTTTTCGCGATCCGATTCGAGCGCAGCACGCAATACATAATTTTCACATCGCCCTCACTTTTTCCCCCTAATGACTAAAGATGCAAAACTTGTTGAGAAAAATTTCTTTGATCCCTAGGAAACATTTTTTTAACTGGAAGTTGTCAAAATTCAAAACTTCCTCACACAACTTTTTCGTTTATATACATGCAGCCAAGATTTCAAAGAAATTTTTTTTATTTCACTTGACGGCCCTGAAATGTTTTTAAAACTTCTCAAAAACTCTAGCAGTTGTAGAATATTTTGAATGATTTCACGATAAATTTCTAATAAAAAATAACAATTTCCGGCAATGATCTGTAAAGTTGAATGTAAAAGGTATTGCATCTTTTTTCGTTGAAAATTCCCGTTTTCCTTAATTAAGTAAAAAACGAATCATCCTTCGAATTTGGTTTCCACACAAAAAAGATGCGCAGTAAAATTCGCCACAAGTATGAATTGTCAACACTCAACTTTGAACAATTTTTAAAATTTGCTCCGCGTACAATTTTTCTTCGCGTGTTTGAGCGCAAATTTGATGATTGCATCCGCCTCTTCAATTGTTTTTTTTTTTTCTTATAATCAAAAGTTAATTTTTTAACTGTAAATTTAACTGAAGCACTTAAAAATTTAACATTTTAGTTGATAAGGCATTCTTTGGTTGAAAAACAACTAATTTTGGTTTAAAAGTCTGCTATTTTATTTTTGATTGAGAATTTATGCTTTTTAATAGAAGATTTAACCGCTTTTTGAAAATCCATCTTTTTGGGTTGAAAATTCAAATATTGTGTTAGAAAATTCAACTATTTAGTTGTACATTAACCAACTTTTCTGTGGAAAATTGATATTTGCAGGGTGAAAATTCAACTCTTTTTTTGAAAATTAGCCTTTTTTGGTAGAAAATTTAACTGTTTTGATAGACAATTTAAATATGAACTATTAGATTACGCATGAATGCTGAACTTAATTGTTAAAAAATCTTTTTTTTTTAATTTTTGTTACTAAAAATTTACATATTCCCTTTTTGTTTGAAATGATGAGGCTATCAGTTAACAAATTTTTTTAGTAGGAAGTTGATCTTCTTAGATGAAAAGTTACTTTTTTTTGCAAGAATTGATATTTTCAGGTTGAAAATTCGACAGTTTGGTCAAAACTTTGTCTTTTTAGATTAAATTTCAACAACTTGGTTCAATTTTTTTCTCTTCTGTTTGAACCATTTTTCTTGTTCGAAAATTTGGTTAAAAAATCGTCTTTTTTGTAGGAAATTATTCTTCTTGGTTGAAAATTTATCTTTTTGGATGAAAATTCAACTATTTTGGGGGAAAATGTAAGTATTTGGTTAAAAATTTACTTTTTTTTATTGCAATTTTTTGTTCTCGTCTAGCTGAAAAATCTCCCTTGCTGAAAAGTTCAACTCTCGTATAAAATACGTCTTTATTCTTGTATTCCACTCTGTTTTTTATGAGGAATAAAAATATTTTTAAATTGAAATGTCAGTTATTATATTTTTATTTAAATAAATACTTTTCCTATACAAAATTTGACTGTTTGGTAAAAGATGAACTGTGTTATTGAATTTTTGATTTGAGTAATTTAAAAATTTTCAAAAATGTTTTTGAAGTTTCTCAACATTCTTAAGAAAATTATATTTATATAACCTTAATAACAATAAAACTCTGAAGAATAAATAATTATTCGAACTTTCTATTCTGTAAATAAAATTTTTGGCCCTTCAAATCAAGAAACTACAGAAGCGATTGATGATAATACTTCTGTATATAAAACAAGCAATCACAGAATAAATGGAGAAAATATTACGGAAAGCGTTTAGACTATAAATAAGCTATCATAACTGACCTACATTCCTCTATTAGATAACACATGATGAAAAATTTGACATTACTCTACAACACATCGAAAAATAAATCTAAGAAATATCACACTCAAAACTGTTTAAACAAAAATATCCAAATTTAAATAAAAAATTTGAATCACTGTTCAATTCTCATCCTAATAAAAAATAGACATATAGGGCGCCTTTTTAAACCATTAAATCATACTATTACGATTTTAATGTTGCCCAAAAAATATTGTATATAAAACAAAAAATCGCTTTCAGAGACTATTTTAGGAGACAATTCGGAGATGAAGCTATAGGACACCACAGCTGCGATGTTGAACACGATGCGTTGAAAAACTCAATTGAAAAAGTCTGTGTCACTGAGGTTAGGGATATAATTAAGAACTTGAAAAACGGTAAGGCTGCCGGGGTAGACGGTATTAACGCTGAAATGCTTAAGCATAGTGGCGAGTACATATCACATAGAGTTTGCGAATTGATAAATTTATGTTTCGAGATGGGAGACGTCCCAGATGATTGGAAAGAAGCGATTATCGTACCAATATACAAGAGAAAGGGAG
>NC_046664.1:52762490-52770388 GCF_010883055.1 Belonocnema kinseyi
AAAATCTCTATCCCATCCACACACTACTCCTTTCCCCTGCCGAGTGAGTCACGCCTACCCCGAAAGGGAAATGGCTTAATGGTGTAATAATAAAAAAAAACAGAATAAATGAGAAAAATAACACAAAAAGCGTTTATGCGATTATATGCTTCAACAAAAATATCCAAATTTAAAATAAAAATTTTAATCACTTTTTAATTCTGACCCTAATCACGCAAAAAAAATAAATCACTAAATAAATCAAAAAAATATGAGGGAAAGCATTTAGACTACAAATAAGGCATCTAAACTATTATACATTTGAAACAAAAGTTTTTAAAACCATCAAGGTTCAAAGTGCCCTGAATTCCTTTTTTCGATATTACGATGCAAAATGTGACAATCATCCAAACTGATATCACTGTAAATAAAAAAAATCGAAAACCAAAATGTTTATAAGTTTCTCGCTCAAAAATGGTTCAACATAGATCCAAATTTAAAAAAAAAATTTAATCGCTGTTCAATTATCACCCCGATCACACAAATCACCGAACATCGCCTTTAAAAAAAATCATTTCCCCATAATATATATTGTCTATTGAACAGTAAATCACAGAAATATTTAAGAACATATGATGAAAAGCATTTAGAAAATAAATAAGCTATCGTAGCTATTCTGAATTGAAAGCAGAAATTTAAAAAAAAAAACATCAAAGTCCGAAGTATTCTTAATTCCTTTCTTGAAGAACGATGCAAAATTTGACAATACTCTACAACACATGGAAAACTAAAATTTAAGAAACCTCGCCACTCAAAACTGTTTAAGCGAAAATATCCAAATTTAAAACAAAAAATTATATCATTGTTTAATTATCACCCTGATCACACCAAAAAGCCGAAGAGCGCCTTTTTTAAAGTCTAAACCATACTCTCGAGTTTTTTATTTCTCATAAAATAATGTAAATAGAACAAAAAATCACTGAATAAATTTCAAAAATATAAGGAAAAGCATTTATGCTATAAACAATCTATCGTAACTATTCTAAATTGAAGGCTGAACATTTTAGAACCATCAAAGTCCAAAGTGCCCTACATTCCTCTCTTGGATAACACATGATACGAAATTTGACAATACTCTACAATACATCGGCAACTAAAATTTAAGAAACATCTATTAAAAATGGTTAAACAAAAAATTAAAATTTTAAACTCGAAACACTATTCAGGTCTCTCCCTGATCACATAAATAGCCGTAGTGCACCTTTTTAAAAAAGTCTAAATCATATTCTCACTTTTTTTATTTCCCGCACTATGTTGCATAAAAAACAAGTAATCACATAGTAAATAAAAGTATGACGAAAAGCGTTTAGACTTTAAATAAGCTATCGTAACTATTATAAATTGAAAGCAGGAAACTTTAAATGCATCAAAGTCCGAAGTGCCCTACATTCCTTTCCCAAGAAAGGAATTTATCCATAATTTTGCATCACATCACATGTTATCCAAATAACACATTTTACAAAATTTGACAATACTTTACAATACATCGCAAACTTAAATCTGAGAAACATCACTCAAAACTGGCTAAACAAAAATATCCAAATTTAAAATCAAAATTTTAATCGCTTCTTGATTCTCACTCTGATCACACAAACCGCCGAAGAGCACCTTTTTTAAACAGTCTAAATCATACTATTACGTTTTCTTATACTTCCCACAATATATTATCTATAAAAGAAGAAGTCACAGAATAAATGATGAAAAGCGTTTAGATCATAATTGAGTTTTGATAGTTCTTCTAAATTAAAAACATAAAATTTTTAAACAATCAAGGTCTAAAGTGCCCTGAATTACTCTCATGGATAATATATGATTCAAAATTTGGTAGTGCACTACTCTGAAAAAAAGATTACTTGATTCAAAGAAATGCAGTACTGAATGCGTCCAATCAAATATATTATTGATCTGAAGAAATTTTGCTTATAACAAAAGTGTGTTTTTCATTTGGAAAACACTATTTCTTGAAATAAGAAATATTGTCTTCGACCAAAACAATATTTCATTGGACGTATTCAGTACTACATTTCTTTGAATCAAGTAATCTTTTTTCTCAGTGTACAACACACCGAAAACTAAAATCTAGGAAACATCTCAAAACTAGGTAAACAAAAAGATTTAAATTTATCATAAAAATTCGAAACATTATTTAGTTCTCACCCTAATCACATAAAAGGCTGTAGAACGCCTTTTTTAAAAAGTCTAAATCATAATGGCACACGTTTTTTTTTTTATATTCCTCTGTGCTCACTAATCACTTTCACGCAATATATTGTTCATAAAACAAGAAATCACGTAACAAATAAAGCAAATATAATCTCTGATCAAATTGAGAGCCTAACACGTGACGTGAGGTCAAAGTGTGTTAGACAGACTAACGGCGAAAATGTGTCGTAGCCAAAGATCCCTCATCTCAATATAATACGTGTTTAGCGCCGCGGCGTGAGCGCAAGCAAGAGCCGCGCAAGCGTCCCAACACAGGATCACGCTTTTCATTCACCTATGAGTAGATATTGCTATATATAAGGAAATAGAGAAAAATTGAATGTATTGGTGCACGCGCAACTTTGCAAGAACGTGCTTGGACTTTAAAGCTCTATAGAAAGCCATAAAAAAACTACGTCTTGCTTTTTTAAAACACTTTTTCTACCCCTGCTCTTTTTTTAATGTTTCCATGTTTTTATATGGAAAATACTTTTTCCGAAAAATAGGTATTTTTCCTTAATTCACGAAGAAAATCCTTAATGAGTCAAAATTATGGGAGCGTGTATAAATTATACTTAGAGAGTTTTTGGTACATGTAAGAAACATAAAGATAAAATAATAACTCTGTAAATTAAAAAAACGTGGAAGCTAAGTAAAGTTTGTTTTAGAAAATAATTTAGGTTTATAATACAAAAGTATGTAGTTTTAAAAACATACAATTTTATAAAATATAATTGCTTTAGGGCCTCAAATGTCTTTTTGGCTTGAAATATCAACAATTCGATTTTTTTTTTTCAAACTTCAGCTATTTGGTGAGAAATTAATTAGTTTTAGTTGAGAATTCAAGTAATTTGTTGAATAATTTTTTGTAAATTCAATTGTTTTTAATTTAAAATTCACAGGTTTTAAAAATCTGCTTTCCGTAGAAATTAAAAATAAAATTTTAAATTGTTAGACAAAAAATTCGCCTGAGGTATAGGGGCGCTAAATGAAAATAATAAATGGCGGCTGATGATATGAAAAATTTAAACCAAAAAGTCGAATTTTCAACCTGGAAAGATTTTTTGGCCAAGAGTATGACAAAAAAGGTGAATTCTCTAAAAAAAATTGAATTTTCAACCATAAAATATGAATCTTATGAATATTATGAATATTGTGAATTTTATATTTGAACCATATAAATTAATTTTCTAGTCCCCTGCAACGAATGTACGTTAGCGTTAATTCGCCAGTGGGCTAAGTGAAGCGTGCGGCGCAGATGGCGCTGGGAGTCTTTCCAGCCTGTTTTTACATAGCAAGAATAGGCAAAATTAGTTAGATTAGAAATTAATTTAATTTACATTATTTGTAATGACAAAACGGTTTTATGCATAGCATAATTAAATCGTAACTTGGAGAAACTGAATGTAAAGTATTTTTCAACTCAAGAAACAAAATGAACAATAACAGATGATTTATAGAAATAAACGAATTAATGAATTAATTGAACGATTAATTAACTTAGAAAACTTAAATTTAAATAAATAAATTAAGAAGGTATAGTTTTTATTTGTTTTTTATCTTTTTATGAAAGAAATAAAAAAAAATTTGCGTGTCAGTTTAAGATAATGTTGATCCTTTTCAATTATTACATTATTCAGTTTATAATGCTTAATCCGAAAATCATTTACTTTAACAATTTTCTTTTTTAAGTTAACTATTTTAAGTTTTCAATTTTAATTTAAAGCATTTTAATATGCAGTCTTGAATATTAGTTGCATACTTAATTAAATAATTTTTTGAATAAATCTGTGCCTTAAGTATTAAAAGGGAACAATAATTAAATTAAAACAAAAAAATGATTCGAACTCCGTTCAAAATTGAAGAATTTCCAGATTTTAACGTTAACAATTAAACGCTTTCAATATCGAAAGTCTTAGTCATTTAAAAAACGTAAGCTTCTCATTTAAAATTTATAAATTATTTTCAATTTTAAAATAACTTCATAATAATGTTTTTTTTAAATATTGTTCCAGTCTAAAATATTTAATTTTAATCTATTCAATTAAAAATGTTTTTAATTTAGAAAAAGAATAATTATTGAATAGTTAGCAATATTTCAACAAATATTTTAAAGTAAAAAAATTGAAACTGAATTGTTTTACATATAATGTCTCACATACTTTGAATATCTAGAATTTCGGAGAGCTTTTAAACTTTTAAAATTAAAATTTTAATTGTTCTATTTAAAAAATGCATTACTTGTCAGTCATTTTGTTAAGTTTTGACGTATATATAATAATTGAACACTTATTATTTGTAGACAAAATTTGAGTAATTTTAAGAGGTATTTAGAAGTTTTGAAAAGTTTCAAAATTAATTTTCAACTTGAAATGATTTAATTTAAAACAAAATGTAGATTTTTTCCGATTAAAAAAAATTTAGAAGCTTTTTCAGAAATGTCAAAGGCTTTAAAAGAATAAAAACATTTTCTTACGATTCTTAGAAAAATTGAAAATAAGTTTTCATTTTAGAAATTTTTTAAGAGAATGTTCTAAAAGATTTAATAAGATTTATAAATTTTTAAGAAAGAATTTGGAAGATTTTGAGAAATTTTTTTTAAATCTACAAGATTTTCTAAAAATTGTAGGAAAAATTCTATTAATTTCAAAAGAGATTTAGAAGTCTGGATTTCTCAAGATTTTGAAATAAAATTTTGAAGCTTTTCAAGGATGTTTCTATTTAAAATGAAAATAATTTAATAAGTATTCTTTTAAAAAAAAAATAATTTTATAATTTTCAACGTTTCTACCTTAAAATTGTTTAAAATAATATAATATAAGAAATGTAAAATTAATTTATTCTTTAATTGAGAGCATTCAAAATGATAACGTGAATTAAATTTTTTTAATTTTTGTCTGAATCTTTGAATTCATTAATTTCTAAATGTTCAAAGTCCTAATTTTTATAGTTTATCTGCATTTTATTAAAAATTTTTAAATTGAAAAGTGTTAGTACCTTCAATTTTTTACATGTAAATTTTATTCGCCGTGAAAAATTTTTCAGAACCGAGAAAAATCCGGGAAATGACCGGTAATTTTTTTCTTGGATTAAAACGGCCACCTTGTTATTAAAATAATTAGTCTTCATTTAATTTTTAATACTTCTACCAAATAATTTTAAAGGATAAAGATATAGTTTCAGTTTAATGTAAAATCTTCTTTAATTTTTATTAAAATATATACTTTTTATTAATTTTTTTTATAATTCTACGAAAGAATATTTAGAAATCAAAATATCGTTTTAGATAAAGATGAAATGTTTCATATTTTTCATCAAAATATGCACACTCTACTTATTCGAATTTTAATATTTCTGCGTAATTTTTTTGTTTTAAATGAAGATATTTATATGTAAAGATATTATTTTATATCTCACAAACAATTCAAACAAAAATATTAAAACATTAATTGTCAATTATTATATAAGCAACAATAATATGAATACTATTAAATTAAACAACAATCAATTACTGCAGGCTCTAACATTTTTTTTACCTTCTATTTACATGCAGGAGTAACACACCGCATTCCACCCATTTTTGTTATTTTAATGCAAGCTTTTAAAGTAGTAAAACTTAAAAAATGTTCACACTTTAATTTGTCATACATAAAACCGAATGCCATTGCAAAATATATTAATCAAATTAATTTTTCACTAATCTTTCTTATGCTTGTCATATAAATATAGGCTAGAAATACTTCCAGCGCCATCTGGCCTCCAAGCTTCACTTGATCGTACTAGTGAACTACGGCCGATGCAGGGGACTGTAATTTTCTATGGAAATAATGGTATTTGCAAACCAAACATACAAATTTTTAACAAACTATTTGAATTTTAAACTAAAAATGGTTATTTTTTTTTTAAATGGAGCAGTTAAATTTCAGGTAAAAAATAATTAATTTCCAATCAATCAAATAAATCAAATTAAGCATTCCCATGCTGCCATGAAAAACTTTTATTAACATTTTTTCCCTCAAAGTCTGTTTTTAATTTTAATCAAAAACACATAATCAACTTATAATTAATTTGTCGTCAATTTCCTTTTTTTATGACTCACAAAAAATATTTTATCAACATAAACATCATAAAATTGCATTATTTTGAAAAAAATATAATTTTATCTTGTATAATTCATATTCCAGTACAAAAATTTTTAAACAAGCGAGGTAGAGAAAAGCATCTGTACTTTATTTTTTAGGTTTTTTAAGAGGAATTATTTTGTTCCTTTGACTGCTCTCGTATCTTGTATCGGTTTTGGTTAAAAACGTAGATTATTGTGGAAAAAAATTATAATAAAAAATATTACATCTTAAAGAAAAATGTCAGAAACTTTTTTATATTATTCTAGGTCATTTCGGTAGGATTTAGAGACAAATTTTAACATTTTAATTATTCAATCAATTCGGTTAAAAAGTGTCGTTTCGTTCACACTAAATTGATGTAATGGAAATTTTTCGTATTTAATATAATTATACAGTGACGTGTTCAACCAATAAAAATATATGATATGCGTGAGCAATTTTTTAATTTTTGTAAGCTCTCTAAGTTTGCATCAGTTTAAATTTTTACTACTTTCAATCAGTGTCTCAATTCTATCTAAGGATCAGTTATTTTGATCGATTCTTTAATATTTTCTACTCATTCATAGCTAGGATCCAGTCACTGATTGTAATTAGTAAAAAATTTAACTGCTGATTAAAATTCAGAGAAGTTTTATTTAAATTTTGCGTATTTTGCGAGATAAGAGTTTTTACATTTTATATGAGGCAGGCTAGTAGGGTAGACTGCATGCAGTTGAACAGATGTTTAATAAGGTCAGGGCTACTCGATACGTGCGGAAGCTAAGCAGGAAAGAAGATTAAGGACCGTCGCGTCGAGAGATTAGATTGAAGTTGAGACGGGAAATCTCTGGAAAATAAAAAAATATTCGTCCTCTTCATCATCAAGAAATCTTTCTTCCTGTATAAGCTAACTAATGTATTTTAAATAATTCTTCATTTTTCAATAAGCTCGAAAGTGAGCTATTTTTTATGTTCACGCATTTTTGTATGGATATATGTTTCTCCATGCTATTTCGTCGAATCATATCAACGACTAGATTTGTTTATGTTAGCCCTACTTTGGGACAACTTGAGACTTCTGAGGTCTGGTGACCCGAGAGATGAAGTCAGTATAAAAAGAACTTTCAATGATGTAAGATCATTCGATCACTTGTTTCATTTAATAAATCCTTTGTTCATCTTGATATTTCGAAATTTATATGAAAACCTTTTCCCTATTAATAAAGTACTTTTAGGGAAAGCACGAACAGTATGTGCACAAATTTACATGGTCCTTCGAGACGCGATAAGTGAACTTTTTATAGTAGCTTACAAAAAACTGTGCATCTGAGTTGCTATCTCTGTATATATTATACACTTATACGTAAAAACAATACGGAGCAATGCAAGTGAAAGTGTAAACGCTAAAGTTACAATGATAAGTGAGAAAAGTGAACGTTTGACGTGAAGTCGTAAATTGTACTGTGCACGCAATAGTAAAATCACTATTGACTGCAAGTGAAGAACAATAATATTTTCACGAGATCTCTACCAAGGAGAAGAAAATTACATTCT
>NC_046664.1:52770488-52774628 GCF_010883055.1 Belonocnema kinseyi
ACAAGAAAATGCCCACTTTGTTCCGATTCTCACTTGCTTTTCAAATGCGGTAAATTTTTGAAATTGACGGTCAATGAGCGTTTCAAAATCGTGAAAAGTGCCACCCTTTGCTTCAATTGCCTACGAAATCATTCAGCTAAAGAATGTAAATTTTGAAGTTGTAAAAAATGTGGTTAGCGTCATAACACGTTACTACACTTCACTAAACCACATGAACAAAATGACCCTAAAGAAACATGACAATTAGCACATGTTTCAAATATCGCCTTAGCATCTCTAACATCGACACCATCCTTTCAATTAATGGCAAGTGCAATAGTTGAAACATTTGACATTAAAAATAATCCCGTTAAAGCTCGGATGTTACTTGATACTTGTGCCACTGCTAATGTCGCAACAATTGGTTTAGTGAATAAGTTACAGCTTACTCCATCGAAATGTTGTTTTTCTGTTGGTGCCCTCGATCACCTTACAACAACAGTTAGTGGCATGGTTTCCATCACGTTCAAATCTGTTTACAACGAGCATAAACGCACGCTTAACTCTGTTGATCGTTCCTAACATATCAGATTTCGTCCCAAATCAATTAATTCCTCGAGAGCGTATCAGAATTCCTAAAAACATTTCACTTGCTGATCCAAAATTTCACGTACCCACTCCTATTAATATGCTTATTGGGGCCGGAGTAACCCTATCCTTTTTTTCAATCGGCACTATTAATCTGTCTCAAGATAAAAGTGATCTCTATTTACAAAAAACTCGGTTAGGATGGATCATTGCTGGTGATTTAGAATATTCAAAGAAATCCATAACGGTCGAACTTCCGATTGTTTATTTACGGAATTAAAAGCGATGGTTGAAAAGTTTCGGTCTGTAGAAGAAATATTAACAGAGCGGTCCAATTTCAGTCAAGAAGAAATCGAGTGTGAAAACCATTTCAAACATCATGTAACACGAGACGATGACGGACGCTTTATCGTAGCATTGCCCTTCAAATCAACGCGTGGTGTGTTAGGAGAATCTAAACAAAACGGTCCTAAAAGTCTAAACGGATTATTAAAAAGATTTGAAAATAACTCTCAATTAAAAACGCAGTATACAGCTGTAATACAGGAATATTTAGATTTGAATCATATGTCACTAATAAAGTCAACTCAAAATTCGGAGGGTTTTTACTTACCTCATCATGCAGTTATTAAAGAATCAAGTAGTACTACAAAATTAAGAGTCGTTTTCAATGCATCAGCGAAGAGCACGTCGGGAACTTCTTTAAACGAAATGTTAATGGTCGGCCCTACTATTCAAGACGACCTTTTTTCCCTATTGATCCGTTTTAGATTTCATGCGTACGTGATTCTAGCTGAGAAAATGTATCGACAGTTTCTCATTCGCGAAGAAGACCGTAAATACCAGAAAATTCTATGGCATGAAAACAATCAGACAAAAGAATATTGCTTGAATACAGTGACGTTTGGTTTTGCCCCAGCAGCTTTTCTTGCTATTCGATGTCTGCATCAGTTGACTGATGATGAAGGTCATGATTTTCCAATAGCGGCGAAACTATTGAAAAAAGTTTTTTACGTGGATAATTTAATTACCGGCGCTTCTACGCGTACAGAGGCACGAGAAATTTGTAACCAGATGATTAATCTTTTGAGTCGTGCGGGTCTTAACCTGCGTCAATGGTCTTCACTATGTGACTAAAACCCTGGGTATATTTTGGAAGGCTAGAGAAGATTCTTTTTTGCATTTTTTCAAAGGTCCCGACTTCCATAAATCGATCACAAAAAGAAATATTCTTTCAGAAATAGCTAAATTATTTGATCCAATAGATCTTCTTGGTCCAATAATTTTATACGCTAAATTGATAATGCAAGAGCTCTGGGAAGCAAAGGTCACCTGGGACGAGTCAGTACCTTCATCTTTACATTTTAATTGGGTTCACTTTTGCGATCAATTAGAATCTATAAATGATATCTTGTTTCCTAGAAACGTATTAATCAATGACTCACTTGTAATAGAACTGCATGGATTTTGCGATGCAAGTGAGAAGGCCTACGGAGCATTTTTATATGTTCTGTCACGTAACGAAAATAAAGAAAGTCGATGCGCTCTTTTATACTCCAAGTCTCGCGTAGCTCCTTTAAAAAAGCTCTCCATACCGAGATTAGAATTATGCGGTGCCTTATTATTGACTAATTTATACGATAAGGTTAAAAATTCCCTGCCCACTGTTTACGATACTGTAACTTTCTGGACCGATTCAGAGATTGTATTACATTGGTTACACAAACAGCCAAATGTGTTAAAAACTTTTGAATCAAACCGATTTTCAGAAATACAAAACAAAACTGATATCAATCAATGGCGACACATTAGATCAAATGATAATCCTGCGGACGAATTATCAGGGGGACAGTTACCTTACAATTTCATAAAAAGTAAATTATGGTTTAATGGTCCTGATTGGCTAATTCAAGATAAGGACTTTTGGCCAAAATCCGGATTCAAGGCAACTTATAAAGGTATACTACCTGGAACAAAAAAGATAAACTGTCTAAAAACTAACGTTGAAATCAATTTCCTTGAGAAATTTTCTTCATTTATGAAATTGAAACGAGTAATTGCTATGTGTTATAGATTTTCACCCGAATATCGTCTATACAAGAATAATTTGAAAACAGTAGAATTAAATCACGCCGAAACAGTTATACTTCGATTTGTACAAAAATCTTCTTTCAGTAGAGAAATCGAGGATTTAACGGGAGGAAAATCTTTAAACAAGAAAAGTCAAATTTATAATCTAGATCCGTTTATAGGTGAAGAAGGCTTATTACGAGTCGGCGGGCGTTTGAAGAATGCTAACATCTCTTTTGACAAACGTCATCCTGTTATATTGCCAAAATCAAGTTTCATTACTGATCTTATAATTACAAGTTACCATTCCACACACTAAGACGCAGGAGTACAGACTACTTTATATGCTATGCGTCAAAAGTACTGGCCTATAGATGGACGAAATCAAATTTAAAAAATCGTTCGAAAATGCGTCGTCTGTTTCCGTGCCAAACCAAGATTAGCCGAGTATAAGATGGGTAATTTACCTAACGCTCGCGTAACTAAAACAAGACCCTTTAATCGGATAGGCATCGATTATCGTGGTCCATTTTATATTAAAGAACGCAAATATCGAAATCAAAAGAAACTGAAAGTCTACGTGGCTGTTTTCGTTTGCATGGCTATAAAGGCAATTCACATTTAAGTGGTAAGCGACTTCAGTACCGATGGGTTTTTGGGCGCTTTGAGGCGTTTCACTGCGCGCCGCGGTAAACCTGAGTCAATATATTGTGACAATGCAACTAATTTCCAAGGTGCAAGAAATGAACTAAATGAGTTATACGTTCTTCTTAAATCGAAAGAATTCAAAGATAACTTTTTTATTTTTGCTAACAACAATAGCATTGATTTTCATTTCATTCCACCCTCCTCCCCTCATTTTGGTGGACTATGGGAGGCGGGCGTAAATCTTATAAGCATCATTTCAAGCGAGTCGCTTCAAACGCTCTTCTCACATTCGAAGAATTTAACACGCTCTCGATTGAAATAGAATCAATTTTGAATTCGAGGCCGATTACTCCTATTTCTGCAGATGTAAACGATCTTTCTGCTTTGACGCCAGGACACTTTATAATCGGTGATTCAATGACTAGTTTACCTGAACCTGATTTTCAGCCTCTTCCATCAAATCGTTTGTCTGCACGGCAATTAATTTCTAAAATTCGACAAGATTTCTGGAAAAGATGGAGCATCGAATATTTAAACGAATTAACTATACGTCAAAAATGGAATGTTAATACTGTCAATCCAAAAGAAGATATGCTTGTTATTGTAAAGGACAATAATCTTCCTTGTATGCAATGGCCATTGGCGAGAATTCATCAGCTGCATCCCGGAAACGATGGTATTGTTTGGAGCGTAACATTAAAGACCGTTAATAACATTCTGAAAAGACCTGTTAAAAAAACTGGTATTCTCCCCATCTACGAAAATGTATGTGAAAATGAGGGTTGATCGCTTACTCTCTCAACGGGGGGAGTATGTATAAGCTAACTAATGTATTTTAAATAATTCTTCATTTTT
>NC_046664.1:52774728-52775929 GCF_010883055.1 Belonocnema kinseyi
GGGGGGGGGGGTATTCTCAACAACTGCAATATTTCCAATTTTGAAAGTAAATTTTTCTATGGTTGAATGAACTGAAACAATTTTTTTAAAAGAAATCATTTTTTAAACAAACAACTGTATTTGAAGATTACCGATTTATTTTTATTACTGGAAACAGTAGACTTGTGGGAAATGTTTCCTGTTACATTAAATAAACTACATTCTGGTGAAAAGTATCTTCAGTAATTTAATTTAATAATTGAAGAATTATGAGAAACAAATTTAAATATTATACATGATAATAATTCATTAAAAATAACAGATGTTATTGAAAGTAAAAATAAAAAGACATAAAACGTTAATAATTATCAGCGATCGATAAAAGTAGAAATCTAGTTTTTTATTTCGATTTATTTTATACGTTGAAGAAAGATGTCGCCAGTCGCCATAAAATACGTGATTAACTTGACCGTTGTAAGATTCAGCGCCCATGCGCTACTAATGGAGGTTACGAGTCTTCATTTATAGGATTATTGACTTATTACCGAAGTTTATAATTCACCACACGCTCACACAGGCAATATAGGCATATTTGCAACTTGACTCGCTACAAGCAAAAAAATCAATATAAGCTGGGGGGGGGGGTCATAACAAAATCAACGATTTTCAACGAGGGAGGGGGGTAAAAATTGGTAACGTAGTTTATGGATGATCTCTTACGAGAGGCTTGGCTTATTGCATCTGGGACCTCATTATTATCGTTTTGTATTCTCTTTCGGCATATGTTGCCGGATTTTAATTCAAAAATAAACAAATTTTACTTGGAAAATCGAAATTCGGCATATTTTCACATAAGACAATACTCGACTAGGAAATAATTGGTGTTTTTCTTTTCGCATCAAAAGTGAAATACTCAGAACTTTAGATAATTTTTTTTTTCATGAATCTGAAAAATACCTATTCTAATTTACTCTAAAAAAGAATATATTTTCTCGCCAAGAGCTTCTACAACCGGAGGTGTACCTTTCGGGTTGAAAATGAATTTGGTCAATTTCTTTTCAGTTTATGAGAATTTGCACATCATAAATAAAAATATTGCACATACATAGTTGAAAAGGAAGTGTAAATTTGTGCACATACTGTTCGTGCTTTCCCTAAAAGTACTTTATTAATAGGGAAAAGGTTTTCGTATAAATTTCGAAATATCAAGATGAACAAAGGA
>NC_046664.1:52776029-52780670 GCF_010883055.1 Belonocnema kinseyi
TTAAAAAAAATTATGTTTTAACATAAACTTTAAATTATTATTCCTGTAACATTGAATAAACCACATTCTGGTGAAAAGTATCTTCAGTAATATAATGTAGCGATTGCTGTGTTACGTCAAAATATTGTTTAATGCATTTCTATACCGCACTTCATCCTTAAAATCTATTTTTCTTTACAAAACGTTTATTAAGTTTTTTAAACTAATACAAAAAAAAATATTACGTAACTGCAGTCAGGATGTGGGGCGGTAAAAGGGTTTAAAATAACGTTACGTAATATGTGAAAAAGAATATAAGTGTTCACAAAATTTTAACAAATAAATTGCTAATAGAAAATTTAGTAAATGAAAAAAATGAGTACAAAAGTGAGCGCGCGAGTTTGCGCGCACATAATAGTCTAGTTAAAAAAATAATGACTTTTAGAGTAATTGTTGAAATGTGCCTAAATAAATTGTATGTGAAAGTTAATCTGGGTATTATTGGATTTTAAAAGTTATAAAGGTACATTATTAACCAAAAATGGAATAGTTAAACTTTTAATTTAAAAAAGCTTTGTTTAATTATCAAACAAAAACTAATTTTCTACACAATAGTATATTTTTTTGAATAAATTATTAAATTTTTCAGACAAAATGACAAATTTTCTATATAAAACAGCTGACTTATCAAATCGAAAATATAAAATTTGCATAAAAAAAATTAATTTTATACCAAAAAAGACGTGTTTAAAATAAAATACAAGAATTCTCAACACAAAAGTTAAATTTTCAATTAATAAAATAACTTTTTCAACGACAAAAAAATTTGGAATCATTAACCAAAAAATGCATTTTGAAGAAATTAGTACAACTTTAAAACATAGTTGTAAAATGTTCGGAAAAAACGAACTTTTGACCAATTCAAGAATTTTCGGTCAAAAAGTTGAATTTTTAAGACAGAAAGAAATAAAAAAAAAGTTATGATTTTTGTGAAAGTAGTTAAACTTAAAAACCCAAATGTTAATTTAAAAAAATATATATTCATTTTTTAATAGAAGGCTCATTTTTTTACCAAAAAACGAATTTTTAACCAAATTCAAGATTTTTCAATCAAAAATTTGAATATTCTACTTTAAATAAAACTCATTTCGAAACAAAAAGATTAATTTACTACCAAAAAAGACGAATTTTCAGTAAAATTCAAAAAAGCTCAACGAAAAAGATGAATTTCTAAGAAAGAAAGAAAAAGATGTTCTTATTTTTAATAAAGTAGTTCCACTTCAAAACCTAGTTGTTCAATTCTTAAACAAGGAGATGAAATTTTAAACAAAAAGGTTATTGTTGTGACCCCCACCCACCTATCTCATAAAGTGGTAACGTAGTTTATGGACGACCCCTTAATATTTTAATATCATTTGAGTCTGTTATGAATCTATTACATCTCGCTGAATTCCATTGGGTTTCGTTGAATTACGTTTAGACTCCGTTGTAATAAAATCTATCATATATACCTTTAGACTCCTTTCATTACATTATACTACTTGTTTTATTTTTTTATATGTTATAAAATTTCATTGGGTTCCTTTAAATTTGATTGGTTTTCTTTGAATTTGATTGGACTGTATTGATTTCCATTTATTTACCTTAAATATTTTTAAATCCCATCCAATACCATTGGATTTCTTTCAATTTTATTGTATTCCATTGAATACTATTGGATTTTTGTGAATTTGATTGGATTTCCTTTAATACCACTGGCTTATTTTTTATTCTATTAAAATATATTTTAAACTTTTGGTTTCCTTGAAATTTAATCACATTTCATAGAATTTCATGGAGTTTCTTAAAATGGAGTTGGGCTGTGTTTAATTCTATTTAATTTGATTGAATTCTATTTCGATTCCTTTAGAATATATTGGATTGCTCTAAATTTCATTGAATACCATTGTAGTTCTTTGCATTTTATTGTATTCCATTGAATATTGAATTTATTTCTTTTGAATTCCATTTGGATTCTGTTGAAACCCATTAGATTCCTCTGGATTTCATTGGATTTATTTGAATAAATTTCTGTACCTTTGAATTATATTAAGAAATATTTGCTGTTATTGAAAAATAACAATTTCAATTGAATACTATATTGATTTGCTTTTGAATTAATTTCCATGCCATTCAATTCTAATAGATTTCTTTTAATTTCTTTGGTTTCTATTGAAAATTATTGGTTACAGTTGAATTCCCTGGAATTTAATTGATTCCAATTAATACCACTGGTTTCTTCTAAAGTCAATTAAATTTCATTAATTACTATTGGCTTCTTTTAAATTGTATTGGAAACATTTGAAGACCATTGGTTTCCATAAAATTAATTACATTTCTTTTAATTTCATTGGATTTCATTGGGGTTTGTTTGATTATATAGGATTATATTGAATTCCGTTTGCTCCCACTGAAATCAATTTGTATTTCATTCGGTTCTATTGATTATTATATCGGTTTCCCTGAAATTCTATTGAGTTACATTGCATTATGTTAAACTTTATTGGATTCCTTTGAATTCTATTAAATTCCATTTACTTCCATTGGTTTTATTTGAATTCTATTAAGTTCTATTAAAAACTATTGGTTTTAATTGAATGCCATTGTTTTTTGTCAGTTTATTGACTTCTTTTGAATTCTATTGTGTTCCATTAAATACTATTTATTTCCTCGGAATTTAATTTAATTTTAGTTTATTTTATTGAACTTGTTTAGATTTATTCGATTACATTCAATTCCATTTGATTCCGTTTAAATATATTGTATTCTTTTGAATTCCATTAGATTCCATTGAATTCCATTGGATGTCGTTGAATTTTATAGGATTCACACATTGGTGTCTTTCGATTCTTTTAGATTATACTGAAAACTATTAGTTTCAATTAAATATCATTGTTTTTCTTTGTTTATCATTTACTTCCATCTAATGCCATTGAATTCCCTAGCGGGCGGCGTCAACGGGACGTTGCCACAATTGCGTGACAAAATAGTGACCGTTCAGTTCACTGGGGCCACTGAGACATATTTTTATCCTTTTTCACATTCATTCTGCTGAAGGCTGGGGACCTTCTCAGCATGAAAACAAAAACACAAACCCAAGACGACTCTCTCGGCTCCAGTTCTACCTCCCCCCACTCCCAACTCTCCCTTCTTAACTGAAGTTTTTGGTGGGACTGACGTTAGAACTACAATCTCCACCATATGACGATTTGATACTTAACTTTGAAATGACTTCGACTCAGAAAATAAACTTATTGCATAAAGGTGTTAGTTGGTTGTATAATCTAAACAATGAATAATACAAACTACAAAATAGCCTCGGAAAGGACTGGAACTTTTAATGAAAAAAGGCATGCACACGGAAAATCTAAAGGTCATGTTTCAGGCGACGAATGGAGACTGGGTGTTTGGAAAGCTAGGGGAGTAAACGATCTAAAGGTAAAAGAATTGCCTGAAACTATGGACGTCAGGAAACTAGACATTTTATGTGTGTCTGAAAAAAAGAAAAAGGGATGCAAAACCAAAGACAAAAAAACGGCGTGTTGAAAGGCAGATTTGAAATATGGTCAGAAGTAGACTGTGAATCACATGGTAAACAAGGAGTAGGTCTGATTTTGAATGAAAGAGCAAAGCAGCATCTCGGAGACCATGGTTTCGTGTCTCCGAGACTGCTGTGGGCTAGAATGAAAGAAGGAATCAGAAGACTATTTATCATAGCATGCTACGCGCCGGTTGATAGTGATCCTAGAGAAGTAAAAGGCTCCTTCTAGGACACTTTAAATGACACAATAAACATTTGCGAATATGGGAAAAGAATAATTCTACTAGGAGACATGAACTGTTGGGTGGGCATCCAAAATCAGGATACAGAAAGAGTATTAGGTAATTTTGGGGATCCAAGAACAAACTATAACGGAGATAAATTGGTTGGTCTATGCTTAGAAAGGGGTCTGTTTATTACAAATACTTGGGTTAGACATAAAATGATCCACATGTACACCTGGTCTAAAGGAAATAGCCGCAGTATAATTGACTTTGTTGTTGCGGATGAAAAACTAAGAGAGTTAGTCAAACATACAAGAGTCATGAGGGGTCCTGAATGCAATACTGACCATTACCTTCTGATCTCAAAAATTAACTTAGGTAGGGGATGGAGAAAAAAGAGAACCAAGAAAGCAAAACAAACGCGCATCAAAATTGAGAACCTACAGAAACCGGATGTGCGAATAGATTCCCAAAATAAGATAATCGAAAGCATAGATTGGGCAACATGGGAGGACCGTATAAAAAACAAAAATATAGAGGGCGCCTGGACAATGTTACAGGATATCTTTGTTAGATGTACGATCGAAGTGTGTGGTACCGCAGTTGTAGGAAGAATGTCTGGTGACGCGTGGTGGAATGCTGAAATTCAGGCTGTCCAAAAAGCAAAAAGAGAAGCGTACAAGAAAACTTTGAACATCGCAGGTCTTAGCAATGAAGAAAGAAATAGACGTAGACATGATTATAGACGTGAAAACCGTATACTTAAACGATTAGTTAAAGAAAGTAAAGATACAATTAGAGCAGAAGAAGAGATAAAAATACAAAACGACTTTGAAGGAAGCAGGAAACTACTTTATA
>NC_046664.1:52780770-52794086 GCF_010883055.1 Belonocnema kinseyi
TTAAGGCAAATAACAGAAAAAAGTTTGAGAGTAGGAAAAATAGTTTTCTGTGCATTTGTTGACCTAGAAAAAGCTTTTGACAAGGTAGATAGAAGTAAACTTCGCGAAGTCCTGAAAGAGTATGGAGTCAATGGATGGATCCTACAAGCTATAAAAACAATATATACAGGTAGCAAAGCGAATGTAAGAGTGAATGGGAAACTGAGTTACTGTTTCGATATTATTCAAGGAGTTAGACAATGATGCGTTATGTCTTCATGGTTATTTATATTATTTATGGACAAGTGTTTAAGAATGGCTCTCTTCGACGAAGAGGCTGTGGATCTCCAAACAGTAAGTCTATCGAAGTAAGTCTATCGAAGACTTACAAAGAATATTGAATAAACTGGATACAAGCATGAAGAGCATGGGCCTCGAAATTAAAGCAAATAAAACAAAAACTATGGTGTTCGAAGGAAAGAGTGAGAAAACACTATGCAATATTTTATTTAATGATGAGAGAATTGCACAAGTTGATAAGTTCGTATACCTTAGTAGCTTATTTACTAGGGACGGGAAGATAGATGAGGAATTAGATAGACGAATAAACGAAGGTAAGAAGGTTATTGGTAGAGCAGGTCTCCTTATCAGAAGTAAAAATATATCAAATAAAGCTAAAATGGCAATACATAATTACATATTTTTACCGACTGTACTATACGGTAGCGAGACATGGACTTATCAAGAAAAAGATAAAAGTAAAATTAACGCAATTGACATGAGATTCATGCACATAAGATGCAGGAAAACTCTGATGGACAAAGTCAGTAACGAGATAATTCTAAAAGAATGTGGTGCAGAAGAGACGCTAGTAGACCCATGGGAAAGAAATCGGTTAAGATGGTTCGGGCATGTTAAGAGAATGTTAAATGAACGACTAACGAAACAAGTGTATCAAGGTAAAGTAAATGGCAGCGTGCCCAGAGGTAGACCGCGGAAAGAATGGTTAGAATGTGTGAATGATACCCTAGTTAGAAAAGACATAAGAAATCACAGAAACACGAGAGCCTGCATGAAAAAATGCATGGATATAAAAGAAGCTGGAGAAGTATACCAGGACAGGAAAGTATGGCGGCTAATAGTTAATAAAAAAAGTGTCAGTAGAGTGAATGACGACAGAAACAAAAGACCTTGGCCACTAATGGACCCAAGTGGGGAACCTTACATAAAGACTTCGTGAAGTTCTTCGCATGGGGTGATTGCTAGAGAGATTGATCAGCAACCTGGGTCGGAGCAGTGTTGCGGAACGAACGTGTTATTTACTTAAATAGCACCACCCTACCGGGTGACTCACGCCTACCCCGAAAGGGAAATGGCTTAATGGTGTAATAATAATAATTCACAATTTCATACATAGCCCAACTCTCTGTAAATTCTGTATGCAGAAACCCGGCGTGCAACGCTGCTTGTCGAGTTGCGACATCTCGGGCGCAGATAGCTTTTTATTTAAAAAAAAATGTAAGCCTGAAGCAACGAATTCCATTTGATTTCACTAAAATCTATTGGAATCTACTGAATTCCATTCGCTACCATTGAGTTTCTTTAAATTCTATGAAAAACCATTGGATTCCATCGAATTACATTGCATTCCTCTGAATGCCATTGGATTCTTTTGAATTACTTTGGAATTCATTCACGACCCTTGGTTTTCTTTGAATTCTAATAAATTCTATTGAATGCTATTGGCTTGACTGAATATCATTAGATTCCGTTGAATTCATTGAGTTCAATCTAATACCATTGTATTTCACTGAATACATTCGGGCTCTTTTAAATTCCATTGGGTTCCAATAAATAAAATTTTTTTTAATTACATTGGATTAAATTGATTTCCACACTTGAAATAAATTTTATAGATCATACTGAAATCATTTATCCATCATATTAAGTTCCATTGGGTTGAATATAACTGCGCGAAATAAGAATCAACATGATTTGTTGTACCTATTAAAACTGATTTTAGTTTAGCAATTCGATTATATTTATACAAAATTCATTACATATGTAATTTGAAAACCCTATCAATATAGAAAATATTACAAAGTATTTTGAACAATGTCACAACAAATAAATTAGTTAACTAATTGTATATAAGGGCGGGTCGAAAAAAAATGGTTTTAGTAATCGCTTTCTGAGCTTTCCTGGGATTAAAATAAACTAAAAAAATGCAAAATAGGTGAAAGACTAAAAAAAGATACTCTTTAACGAAATTTAATAATTTTCAACAACTCATATTGATTTTCAATCAAATAGTTCATTTTTTAACGAAAACATGAATTTTCAACCTTGAAGATTAATTTTCTGACGAAAAATACGGATTTTCAACCAATTAGTTGAATTTTCATCTAAAAAAATAAATTTAAAATCAAACATGGAATGGTTACATTCGCAATTAAAAACATTAATTGCATTAATTAATCCAATAAAAAAATGATTTTTTAATATAATACAAAGATTTTGATCCAAATAGTTGAATTTTCATCTAAAAAATATAATTTTACCATCAGAAATCAAAAAGTGAATTATGCAGTTCAAATGTTTAGCTTTCAAACAAAACAAAAAACAATTTTTTAAGAAAATTGTTGAATTTCTAGAAAACCATTTTCCACTAAAATAAAGAATCTTTAAACAGAAAAATGCATTTCCAACAAAATAGTTTAGTTTCAAACCAATTAGTTGATTTTTTGACTAAAACAATATAAATTTACAATCAAAAATGGAATATTTTATTAAAGACGTTAATTTTCACCCAAAATAAAAATAATTTTTAACAAAACAGTTAATTTTTTAAATAAAATAGTTCAACAAAAAACGAATTTTCACATGTGAAGATTAATTTTCTAACAAAAAAAGACGAATGTTTAACTTAATATCTTATTTTCAAACAAACAAATGATTTTCAATAAAAATCAGTTTTCTATCGAAAAGATAAATGGTCAGGCAAGAATCTTAATTTTCAACCAAAAAAACATCATTTTTAAGAATATAGTCAAATCAGCAACGAAGTTTATGAACTTTCTACCAAAATAGTTGAATTTTCAATAGAAAAGGATGAATTTTTAACAAAAGAAATGATTTTTCAAATAAAAAGGATAAATTTTGAACAAAAAATAGGATATTTCAACTTTCAGTTTATACAGTTAATTTTTAACGAAAAAAAAAAATTTTAACAAATTAGTTTTAAAATATCGGATTACCTACGTAAAATATTCCGAATTACCTGGATTATTCTGGATTTAAAGTTAACTACTTGACTTATATAAATTACTTTGATTCATATGGATTTAGTGAGATTACATGTGGGTTAATTTTGATTACAAGCGGCTTAATTAGATACCTGAATTACTCCGAATGATTTGTATTACAAGTGGATTACTCTGGATTGCAGTGAATTATTCGGATTACACTGAATTACCCGCATTACACTAAATTACTCGAAAGAAACTAAATTATTCGGATTACACTAAATTATTCAAGTTACACCGGATTATCAGTTCAGACAACCGAGCGGTTCAGCGGATTACCAAAGTTGTTTCCCTCGGTTTGTGATTCCTAAAATTATTTTTTGCCACCTACCCTATTAGTTACCTAACAATTTCAAAAATAGCCCTAATGAGTTTTTGAAGTTGAAAAATATATAATCTTGTATTTTTCACGTACTTGAACTATTTGCATAAAATTAATAAAATTGTCTCATTTTGCGTCACGTCAGTTTCAATATCAAACACAAAACAATAAACGCCATAGCTCTTAATCGTAACATATGCATTTTATCACAAAATTTATTCAGCATGCATAATCATCAATATGAGAGCTTATCTTAAATTATTCGCTCATCGATAAACACGTGTGTCGCTGGCCCAGCTTTTTCTCGCAAAGCTTTGTAGCAAAGTAAACGCCCCTGGGAATAGATTAAAACCATGAAAAACGCTTTGCGTCATTCAACATCCAAGATTGATAAACATTTTATCCTCCTCGATAATTAATTATTGTCACTTAACCTTTTTTTTTTAATATATGCCCACCTATTTCTAATCCTACTACTGATTTATTTCAAACTCACTTTTAATGAACTATTCCTAACATAAAGTTTATTAATATATTCTCATATATAGTTTAAGTAAGAATCGGATCTTAGTTATTTCCTAAACAAAATATAAACAATGTCTTTTTCTATTAAAATGCAACACTTGACTTTATTTTCTTTCAAAATAAAAAATGTGTCATGTTTCATTGTTATATAGTGATAAAGAAATTGTTGAAGAATTTCCTATTTTTAGATAGAAAATGGAATGGAAATTTTCGGTTTAGAAACTTTGTACTTACCTTCACTGACATCTTGCCTGGGCACACTCCCGGAATCTAAACACTTTTTTTTTAATTTCTTATCCACTTTGAAAAAGAAAAACCCGTTTTTTAAATAAATATGTGGAAATTTTAAAAAATACGGTTCGCAAACCTGTCAATGACTGTCAACTAACAATAAGGCATTTTATTTTCGTGAGCATGAAACTGGTCTTGCCCACAAGGATGCTATCCCCTCTGCCAATCCCTTTATTGATTTCCGACCAAGTACTACGTTGCAGCTGCCATCTTTACTATCTTTTTTCGGGAAAGAACTTCTTATCAAAAACTCAAAATTCAGGGATAAATGGAAAATTGTGACGTCACTTTTTATCAACAATTATATATATTCTACTCTGCTTTATTATATTTTTTAAATAATTAAAAGTAACATGTTTATAAACAATATAGCAACGCTGAGCCTGTTACTTATTTTTGTCTTGAATAAGCCCTTTTTTAATTTATAATTTTCAATATCATTAAAGTGTCTGAAGGTAATAAAGCCATTTTCCTAATACAAAAGTGACGGCATTGTTATTTAAATTTAATCCCACTAGAAAAAAACGCGTCCTGTGTGCGCGCGGTTACTGTTATTTGTATAGCGCGATATTTAAATTAAAACTTAAAGTTTATATTAATACAAAATTTTTGTATTTCATAGAATTTATTATATGAAATAATATAAAAACAGGAAAAATATGTTTTAATATTGATGAAAATGGATGTCTTCACTTCAGAATTAATATATGTATAATATTTTGGTAGAATACATATAAACCATCCAACTGTTGCTTTTTATATGGAAAATACCAATTTTCAACAAAAAGTACTAACAGAATTCATTATTGTTAAAATATTGTAAATATTCTTTTAAATTAAAATGATTTTTATCAACAATAGCAATTTTTGACGGAAAACAGTAACCTAACAATAACAAAATATGGTTTCATAAACTAAATTTGTTAAAAATTTGTAAATATTGTTTTTTAATATTATAATTTATTATTTTAAAAACCAATAATTTCACACGAGAAACTGTAACGTATTCAAAAGTAGTTAAAAGATTTTAAACACGTTTTAAATTAGAATGACCTTTGTTCAAAAATACTAATTTTCTATTTAAAATGCCAATGTAAATTTAAATTTAAAAAAAATTAGTTTTCTTTGAAATACAATAACTTTCAAATAAAAATGTAAATGTCCGATGAAAAAATTAATCCAATCTAACATTTTTCTAGCATGTAAATTTTATTATTTTAAACAAAAATCATTGGATTTAAGGCCATGTGACGAGTGAGTTCCGTGACCAGATCCCTACCTTACCAACACTTTTTTTATTTCCTTATTTATTTTCACACGAAGTGCCACATCGAGTTGAAAATTTGGGATAATAAATAAGAAGTTCTAAGAAAGGTGGGTCTAGTCCTAAATTTTAATAATGATGAAAAAGCAAAAAAATTATTTACAAAAAATCTTTTTTCATAATTATACAAATTTACGACCAGACCCACTTTTCTTAGTGTTTCTTATTTATCATCCCAAATTTTCAACTTGATGTGGCACTTCGTGTGAAAATAAGTTAGGAAATAAAAAGTGTCGAAAACATAGGAATCTGATCACGTGACCCACTCATCAGTCTCATCACATGGCCTTAAATCTTATGAATTTTTATTTACAAATATAAATTTCAGGTGAAACACACCAACATTAGCTAAAATTACTTAATTTTTTTAATTTGGTTTCAATTTCAATTATTTATTTTTTTAAATGCCAATCATTTCAAACACAAAACACCGTCATAAACAAAAATTGTTCAAAGTTTTTAAATCTTGTTCAAACTATAATGATTTTTGTTTGATTAAACCAATTTAATATGTAAAATGTCAACGTAACCTAAAATTGCTTCGAATATTATTTTTCTTTTGAACAAAGTGATTTTAGAAAAAAAAATGTAAATTTCCGACAAAAAAAATTAATACAACCTGAAATTATACATAAAGTTCTTCAAAAACTGTAAATATTTTTTGAAATTTAATAATTTATTAATAAAACTATCAATGATTTCACACAAAAAACTCTAACGTGATCGAAATTTGTTTTAAGTTTTTATATCTTGTTAAAATTATTAATAATTTGTGCATGTAAATCTTTCTTTGTAATTCTTTGTAATCTAGTGATTTTTTAATAAAAAATTAATTTTATATCTTGTTTAAATTAAAATAATTTTTCTTTTTAAATGCAACTTTTTGTATATAACGCTTATATAACCTAATATTGTTAAAAATTGTGTATCTTTTTCGAAATATTTTATTAATATAATTAATTTAAAAAAAAAAAAACAATTTCTAATAAAAAAATCTTCTATAATCCAAAATTGTTAAAATGCACCTGAAAAATCAAATAATTTTTATTTCACGACACTAATTTGCTGTGAAAAATCTAATGCAACCTAACGCTGTTACAAAAATTGCAGGTTTTTAAACTATTTTATTTTAATACCATGTTTTGTGTAAAACGCTAATTTAACATAAAATTATTAAAAGTTGTGAATCTTCTTTAAAATTTAATTTGTTATTAAAAATAGCAGGTACCGTTTAAAACTTTGAATAGATTCCAAATCTCATTTAAATTATAATGATTTTTGTTGAAAAAAAAATTTTTTTTTATAAAATAATAACATGATCTACACTTGTGCAATTTTTAATTGAACGTTTAAAGATTAAAAGTGTTCAGAATTTCATGTAGTTTTAATGTTGAACCTTTACTTATATTTTCAAAATTAATTTGAACAATGAAAAATAAAAAATGAAATATTTATCAAATTCACGACCCACAAATATGTAAATACTTTATAGCCAAGCATTCAGAATTTAATTTTCTTTGACTTAAGAATATTCGGAAAATAATTCTCCATTTTTTCATTCAATGAATTCTATGGACGGAATAATCTATGGGACGATTCTAAATATTATTTACAAAATAATCATCAACCTTATGTGAATAAATATTTGGTGTCTTTATTTCAGCAAGACTTTTTGTACATTAGATACAATATTTTACAATGTTTTATTATTTTGTATTCATTTTCTTTCTTAGGATTACGAATGATTGCATGTTACAGTAAAAGGATGCGTCCGAGATTTTCGTTTTCTCCCATTTTAAAAATTCAATATTTGCGCACTACTCACACAAACACGTTTACTTTTGGCTCCTAATTTTTTACTTTTGCGCAAGTATATTTTATAGAATTATGTAATTTTAATTTATTAAATTTTTACTTTTTTAATGAAATTTACAGCGGGCGCCCGACTATCTCATAGCCAAATTTTTTGTAACAATTAATTAGGATCGATTACAAAAAATAATTGTGTATAGTTTACTCTTCATTTCACTTCTTTTTCTCTTAAATCCGAAGATTAGCATTTCCTTATCCAATACTTTCTTATCTATGACTTTGTTGCTATTGGCACGTTCACATTTGGACCTCTATTTTCAAGAAAGTAATTTTTCGCTTGACAATTTCTTGTTTATAATAAAAAAAGAGATTTTTTTTAACTTTAAATCAAACGACAAATTTGGCACATCTAACATAAAAATAAACATTCCCTTCACAAGCGAAGTCTAGAATCACATGAGAGCCTCGAATTTGGAAATTATTATAATTTTTCAATTACCTGGCATCTCAAAATATAATACAATAAATAGAACGAATTAGCGCAACTCTGAAGTTAGCTGACGAGCGCAGCTCGGCTCTCACATGTTCAGAATCCTGATTAGATCACTAACAATCGTGCGCCCGCATGGGTGAGAGGGGGATGAAGCAACGTGCGTGCGCAGAGTAAGCACGTATACTTGCCGCTGGTCTAACCGGGGTTCTCCGCATGTGAGAGCCCATCTGCTTTCCTCAGCTAACTTCACAGTTGTGCTAATGCGCTTTCCAACAATAAAAATATGTATTCTCCAAGTAAAAATATTCTTTAACAGCAATCAACAAGAACAAAAATATAAAAATTAAAGCGAGTTCCGCTCTTTCTTTTCGCATTATTTTATCTTTTATTTTTTACCTAAATTCTCTCATCGCTACCACATTTTTCTAGTTTGACCATTGACCAATTACTTTTTACATTTATGGCTATTTTATCGATTGGTGTATGGATACTTGTAAACAAACTAGAGACTCATTTATTTTACAGTACTATATATTGATAGCGATACTTAAGCTGTGCGATTTAATTAATTAATAAATGTTTTTATTTCTAATTAATACTGAAGGTGCGTCAATGTGCGACTGGAAACTGAGATCAGTATTTTTTTATAAGAGACATCATGGCCCTTACAGCATTGACATTTAGCTAATATACTTCACACGATTATTACCTGGTCTTATAGAAATTCGAATGCCACGGTGTAGACGTTTAGAAAAGTTCTTTTTTAGGGCGAGTAATTAGTAGGAAAAAAGGGTATAAAAATCGCAATCATAATATTTTAATCAGTGTGCGATGCATAGAAAATCGGTAAATCAAAGTGTGTATTGCATGAAATTGTGCGTAAATTCAACTCATTTTTTATCAAATATTTGATGATTCATTTGTTGCTGGACCTTTCTACAATTTTTTTTTATTCGTAGAGTTCAAAATTGGTCAACATCAATGATCGTTTCTTATTCAATTATTTATATTCAAGAATTTACGAATAATATAATATAATATAATAAAAACAAAATTGCAAAAAATTATTAATAGGAATTAATAGAAAAATTACTTTTCCAGTGCATTGGGATTTGATATGTAAATTCAGTCACAAGTTCATTTCTTGCGATCACAAATATTAAATAAATATCAAAAATAGCAGGATAATTTAAATTAGAGTAGAATAAGTAGAAAAATTATCACGATATGCCTTCTTCGAAATTTGAAACGTTTTTGATTTATAAAATTGGAAGAAATTAGTTTTGAAGGAAATTTCGAGGTTTTTAGATTTAGAACTTTTTCAATTATATTGGAAGTTAACATTTAAAAGCTAAAGCATGGCATTGTGAACATCAACTTCAGATCAAAATGATATAATTTACAAGATCAAACATTAATTTTTACATAACATTATTTAATATCTGTCGAGTGGCAGTTATTATACTTTCTATTGGGAGTTGTGGGATAGTTATGACCAAAATAATATTTAAGAACAAGGAATGTTTTCGAAAATTTTAATTTCAGGGTGGAAACCAGTTACAATTTTCCTATGTTGGGATATAAAACTCTATGGTTTCGAAAAATAACTTTTATTTCTTAATGTACTTTCTTTAGATTCACTTAGTACCAAATCCCCCTTCCAAAAAATTTACAACTTCCCAGACCCTACAAAAAATGTTTTAGAAAACGTTGAATTTTCAACAAATATTTGAATTTTCAAATAAAAAATCAAATTTTAACGAAATAGTTGAGTTTTTAACCAAAAATGGAATAGTTAAAATCCCAATGAAAAAAACTAATTTTCAACAAAATAATTAAAAATTAAAAATAAATTTTTCAGGGAGAAATTAAACTTTCAACATATTAGTTTTATTTTTAAAGGGAAGAAATGCTTTTTCAACCAAGAAGATCAATTTCCTAGCAAAAAGATGCGAATTGTCAAAAAATATATGAATTTTAAATCAAACTGTTGAATTTTCCAAAAAGGGGAATTATCTACGAGACAGTTCAATTTTCAATCCGCGAACGCGAATTTAAAACAAAAACTTAATTTTCAACCAAATCGTTGAATTTTGAACAAAAAATATGATTTTGTAACAGAACAGTTGACTTTTTAACAAAATAGTGAAATCTTATACCAAATAATAAAATTCGATTTGCAAAAAAAGGAATCAAATTGTAACTTAAATGATAATTCTTTGACTAAAATAGTTACATTTTACAGATAAAAAATTAATTTTTGAACAAAAGCATAAGACACTTGAATTTTTAACAAATAATTAAGTTTTTTACCAAATAGTTGAATATTTTGGAAAGGAGTTCAATTTTTAACCGAATTGTATCATTTTTAACGTAAAAAAATTATTTTTCTACAAAAAAGATTAATTTTCTACCAAAGAGGTGCGAATTTTCAAAAAAATAAAATAATTTATATAAAGGACTGATTTTGAAACCAGTAATTAAACTTCCAACAAAAAAGATACTTATTCAACACAATATTATACGTATACAAAAATAAATAAATAAACAATTTTGAACAGAATACATGAATTGTCAACCTATTTGTTAATATTTCAAATTAAAACGATCAATTTCAAACTAATAATAAAATTGTTTATTTTTTGGTAAAGACGATTTATTTTTGACGACAAAAAAAGGATTTTAAAATAAAATAAGTCTTCAAAAAAAAATTAATTTTTGACGAAAGAGTGACTTTTAAACTTGTAATTGAATTTTTAACCAAAGAAGATGAACTTTTAACTAAAAATAGATTAGTTAAATTTTTTAATTCAGAAAAAATACCAAATAATAACATTTTTAACCCAAAATAAAGAAATATTTTCAATAAAAACAATTACATTGTAACCAAAAATAGTTCGATTTTAAACGAGAAAAATGAAATTTCAGCTAAAAGATGAGTCTTCCACGGAAACAGTTGAATTTTCAGGTAAAAAAATTAATTTTTAACAACAAACAAAAACGAAAATTTAACTCAGAAAACTGTGAATTTCCGGTTGGGAGAAAATTCTAATTTTCCTATATTGGTCTATACTTATCTATAGCTCGGCAAATTATTTTTTGATCTTCAAAAAGAGTTATGAAATTTCACTATATTATTTATATTATTAAATTTATTTGATCTTGGAAGTCAGATCATTCTGATGAGCTATTCTTTGTTGATAAACAAAATCCGAAATCTGTAAAAAATCGTTCCAAATCATTTTGATCCAATTTAGGGATCAAATTGATCATCTGGCATTTCCTGTGTTATAAATCGTTCTTAATAAAATCTTTAAAATGGTATAACCGAGGTGGAAACAACTCTGGTATTGAGTTTTAATCCGACTAATCCAGTGTCATCCGGATAATCCCCTAATAATTATTGGTATTCCAATTGTAATCCAACACACTCGGAGTAATTCAGGTAATACGAATAATTTACTTGTAATCGAGAGTAATCCAAATGGTTGTCTACTACAATATTTTTTCCGTTGAAAATTAACTTTATTAACTAAAAATAAATCTATTTTATTTTTTGTTTAAACTTTACAATTTTTAGAGAAAAATTCATTTCTTCGTTGATAATTTAATCTACTTTGCAGGAAATTCAACAACTTCCTCAAAAAGGCATTTTTTTAGTTGAAAATTAATTTTTTTATCTAAGCAATTAACTATTCCATTTTTAGTTGAATTTAGTACAATTTAAAAAAAAAACAATTTTTTTTATAAATTTTAAATTATTTTTGAACTGAAATATTAAATATTTCATTTCTGGTGAAAATGCATCTTTTTTAGTTGAAAATGCATGTATTTTGTTAAAATCTCGTTTTTTATTGTGGTTCAAAATTAAGAATTTTCCTGTGAAAATTCATATGTTGGTTGAAAACTAAACAGTCTTATTAAAAATTTAAATTTTTGTTGAAAATTCATATCTTTTCGATATTAATTATTCATATTTGTGGATATTTGACAATTTCGTTAGAAAGTCATTTTTTCCTTGATGATTATTCATATTAGTTGAAAATTATCATCTCTTTGATTACAAAATTTACTACTTTCTTAAAAATTAGTTTTTTAATTGAAAATTAAGTTTCTGTCTAAGAATTGAGGCATTTTATTTTTGGTTGAAAATTGATCCTTTTTAGTTGAAACTTCAACTGTGTGGTTGAAAATGTATCGTTTTTAGTCGAAAATAATTAAATATTTTGTTGAAAATTGATTTATTTTGTTTCAAATTCGTCTTTTTGTTAAAAAATTAATATTCTTAGTTGAAATTTGAACTATTCCGTTAATAGTTTATCTGTTTCGTTGAAAATTTCAAAAATTTAAAAATAATCCTTTTTATTTTATTCGGTTAAATTAATCCAAAGTAATCCCCCCCCCTCCGCCCCCGCTGGACCGAATTTTTGTGAGTTGTTTTACCCTCGGTTATAACTTCGAAATAAAAACCAAAAGGATTGTGCAGTGTTATCTCCAACGGTGAATTACTTATAATAAATATATATATATGTACACATACGAATAAATCGGTATTTATCATTATTGTAAATTTCACGTCGGTAATCGGTAATCGCTAAGACGGTGTAATATACGATTGTAATACACTTGGAATGTAAATCGCGAACATTTCGATAAAAAATAGATACTCAAGACTATGGGATTTGTTGTACTGACAAGTATAAACGAATGCGGAAGATCATATCCTGCGCGATTCTCTAACGACTTGCTTTTGAATCCTTTGGTTAATCGCAAGTCAAAATGGAATCATTTATTACGACATTCTGTAGTCTGAGAAATTTGAGCGTATTTAGCTTCCTTGACTGGAGATCAAATATGCAGACATTATTTTGTTTAGATCGCTTATTTTTTTCATAAATCTCCTGAATCCTGCAGTCAGCGAAATATAAGATAGGCAGGATTTAAAGTTTCATTACTGACGCATTTGAGACCTGAGATTACGGGGAAGTCCATGACTTGTCCTCACGACTCGTACTCACAATTCATCCTCGCGCCTCCTTCAGACCTAGATCGTACGTACGGTTCGGCCCTTGAGGACCCCTCGTTGTGACGACAGGCTGGCCCCCACCACCAGTCCCCTGTCGCCCCTCTAGTATTTTCCTTCCTCGGGAAACCCTATATCCATTAAATAACACAGGCCGACAAAATTTGACAAAGGTCCGGAACCAGAGACCAGACCTAGTATACCCGAAGGTTTTTGCTGCGCTGAATCCGAATCCGACCTCA
>NC_046664.1:52794186-52794414 GCF_010883055.1 Belonocnema kinseyi
GGAATTTTTCTGAGGTCAGATTCGGATTCAGCGCAGCAAAAACCTTCGGGTATAGTAGGTCTGGTCTCTGGTTCTGAGAATTGTTGGCCTGTGTAATTGATCGTCGACCTGCGAAATGGAAAAGGGAAGTAGGGGATAAATTATTTCTAATAATTAAATTTTTATTGCAGTGAGTACCTTCAAAATAAGGTTATTATTAATTAATGGTGGGGGACAACCTGTAGTCAG
>NC_046664.1:52794442-52846424 GCF_010883055.1 Belonocnema kinseyi
AGGAGTCAGATTGTACGTACGATCTCGTCCTGAGAAAGGTTTGAGGACGAGTCGTGGATCGCCCTTATGACGTAATCTTTTAATTTAAATGCACAATAGGATCTTTTTAAGAGGATTCTATCTTTCGGTAATGCATGCGGAAACTTTGGGTTCACACTCAAAGAAGCGTAACTGACCCTGGACGACAATTTTCGAAATTCTATAGTTTATTTTTAAATAGCTGAAGTTTCTAGAGGACTTGGAAATAAAAAAAATGAGAAAAACAACCTTTCCTTCAGATAAAATTGTTGTATTGACTTTTGACTTGGTAAATTCGAAGGTTTTCGAAAAGCTTCTAAATTAAAAAATAATAAACAACATTTTCCACCTTATGTGGCAAATGAAATTCCAATCGTTTAAAACTTTGAAACATAACATCTCAAATGATTTTCAATCTGGCTTTTAAATATAAATTTAAACATTCAATTTCTTCTCTGATAAATATGAAGGTTTTCAATTGAAAATGAATTAAAATTAATGATCTTAAAAATTTTATACTTTAAATTTCGCGCTTTTGAATTAAAATTCATTAATGTTTAAAACTTTAATAAATTTTCAACTCATTTATACATTCTCATAGGATATTTTATTTTAAAGTTTTAAAATATATCTGATAGGTTATCCTTCCAAATTCAAAAAATTGCAAACAAAACAAACTAACTATTTTAAAATTTTGAATTTAAAGTACTTCATTTTACCCTTTTTAAAGTCAGGACTAGTAAATTTAAATACTTCCAACTTTACATCCTAATTTTTACTTAATTGCCTTTAAAACATAAATCTTTTTTAAATACTCTTTTGATCAATTACATTTAAAATCATGCAGAGAGGTTCATAGTGTAAAAGGATAAATTGATGACGAAATATTTCATTTCATAATTTGGCATTTAGCCTAAGACATATTTTTAGTATTTCGCAAAAAAATTTATTTTTTGAACAAAATATGTTGCCAATATGACTAAATGGTTTGACAGAAGAAAATATGTATGGAAAATGTAGTGTATATTATCAGCAATATGTCAAAAAAAGATCAATTTCAATATTTCAAAAGATGGGCATTTTCAATAAATTCATTTTTCATTTTTAAATTCATTTTTTAAAATCTTACATTTTCTTTTGATCACTCAATAATCCAAAAAGTTCCTAGCGATTTAAAACAACTGTACATCAGATTATATCAATTTTGTCAAAAAATACAGATTTTTTTTATTTCGACAACTTTATGACCCAAGCGATCCCATTTTGAAAATTCTTAAAATTTTAGAAAATTAAGACATTTAAAAAATCTAATTAATTTAAGCATGTTTAGAAATTTTAGAATATTCTTGAAATTTTAGAAATTTCTAAATATTTAAATTTGACAAATTGTCTAACAACAAATTTTTAAATATACTTAATATTTTTTTCCAAAATTAGATTTAAACAGAATTTATTATGTCAAGCTTCGCGTCCCTCAATTGACACTGTAAAATGACATATTTCTATTGCAGAATGTCACATTTCAAGAATTTCAAAAATGTCATGAATTTTTAAAAGTTTCAAATTTTTCAAAATCATGATCATTTTTGGAATTTTTAAAATGATATAAATGAACAAGATTTTGAAAATTTAGGGAAATTATAAAAATTTTCAAAATTTTAGAACATTTTTAATTTTATAAATTTAAAAAAATTTTGGAAAAAAACATTTTTTTTAAATATTGATATTGTTGAAAACTTATGGAAATTCAGGATATCCAAAAATACGTGTTCCTTTATTACGAGTGTAGAATCACATATTTTATGAACTTCAAGAATTGATAGTTTCTAAAAAAAATAATTTCTTACATTTTTTCAAATTTCTAGGCTTTTAAAAATATCTTCTATTTAAAACTTTCTGTAAGATTTAAAAAAATATTGAAACTTTTTCAAAAAGTCTACAATTTAAAAATAATTTAAATTGCTAATATTTTTATTTTAAACATTTAAAAATTTTCAATTTCAGGAACTTACTTTTGTAAAATATTTGAAATTTTGTGCAATTAAAAAAATTATTTATAATATGCCTGAAATTTAGAGTATCCAAAAATACATGTCCCTTGATTTCCAAAGTAGAAGAACACATTTCAAGAATTTCAAAAATGTCATGAATTTTGAAAATTTCATAAATATTGAAACTTTTCAAATTTGCCACATTTTAATGATGTTGGTTATTTACGAAAACTCAGTGTATCCAAAATCATGTGTCTTTGTTTTCATTGTAAAATGACACATTTTAAGTATTTCAGAAAAGTCTAATATTAAAAAAATGTCTATATACTGAAAAAATTTAATTGTTAAAATTTTAATTTTAAGAATTTTAAAATTTTAATAATTCAAAGAATTAAAAACTTGTACTAGTTCAAACAATTTCAAAATTTTAATTGTTTAAGGGATTTCAAAATTTTTTGAAATTTGAGAAACTTAGTGCAATTTTAGAAAATAAGTCAAATTTTAGAATTAAAAAAAATGTGTAGTTCCTAAAAATACATTTCCCTTTATATTCATTGCAGAATGGCATTTAGAGAAATTTTCCAGATTTTATATATTAAAAATTTCCTCAAATTTGAAGAAATTTTTAGGATTTTGAAAATTTATGGACGTTTAGATTTTTCCAAAATTCGTGTAAAATGAGATATTTTTGTATCAATTTATTTCAACACTCTTAGCATAACCTGTCTGCAAGATTGGAAATTGAATCGGCCATTTTAAAATTTAAATTCAAAGTTCCAAGTCCCCTGACCTTCTTCCACTTGTCTTGGCAAAAGATACCCTTTGCACAATTGTACTCTATAGAATGCACAAGAAAAACACGACACTGAAAAGTGTTTGCTTCCTACTCATATCATAACGACGTTCAGTCGAGAGACCTCGACCTGTCTAATTTACATTTACTTTCAAGATTCAAGTTTGTACTCCCTTGACGCGCGGTAAGAAGGCGATGTTGATCATTTTTGTTAAAATTACTCGGAAGTGGCGAATTGTTCACGGCGTTAGAAGTAAAAGGAGTTAATATCACATTATTGGATGGATTCGATTGAGAAGAACTCGTACTTTGCTGCACGTCATGCCTCGAAGGTTCAACTAAACGTGTTGTACCGCTGGTAGTTGCAATTCTTACAGAATTCAAATCTCCCGGATTTAAATCTCTAGAATTTTCAACACTACCCGACTCCCTCAAAAATTTTCCCATTAAATTTTTTTCTCTTGCACTTATTTCGTTATCTACTGCCTCGTAGAACCTAGGGCACAAGTTCTTCCTATCGCTGTTCCTGAACAGCTTCAGAGATCCACCCTGGACCCTGGGAGACTGTCCCCTTTCAGATTTTTCTCCCCCTTTAAATTTAGCTCCCCTTTGAGATTTTTCGAGATCTTCATCCAGGTCACTGGGGATGGTGACCGTTGTGGACGATCTGGAGAATTCCGACTTTTGGTGAACTCGACATTCGATCCTTGGCTCGGATCGACCTTGCATTTTAATAATTGACTCTGATTCTGCACAGGCCTCGCAGTGGCTCTGGTCTCTGGAACCGCTTGCGCAGTCTATCCTCTGAATGGAATACTTTTCTGGGCTCGAATTATCACTCCGGTGTGAATTCTCAGGGTCTGAACCAGAAGACAATCTTCCATGGTTGAGGGGACTTCGAAGAATGCAGAAGTCCTGCCTTCTGAGGACATTTGTTGTTCCGGCGAAGTGAGGGTAAGGGCTGAAACCCTCGACGTGCTGACTTGGATTGACCTCAGTTCCACGAAAATTTGGATTTTCGAGGACACTGTTGACCCTGGAAGGACTGTAAGAATGGGCAAAACATGGGGGGATGCTCGGAGTTTGGAGCACTGCTGATTGTAATGGGGAATGATCGGGAGACGTTGGACTCGAGATTTTCCCCCTCGTCTGTGCAATCACCGTTTCGTAGCTCGGTGGAGGTCCGTATAATTGATAATAAGGGCAGTTGTTCTCATTTAGAACGACGTTTGTGTTTTGGTAGTGAGTTGAACTGGCAGCTGCCCCATTGTAGGCTGGCGAAGATGCACTTCTGTGTGGACCTGGAAAAAGAAGTACGTTTTAGCCAAAACCTCGCTTTATCCAGCTGAAAACTCATGTACAGGTACCTCGAAGGATCCCTAAAATGTTCCTGTACACGATACTGCATACGATTTATACAGGTAATCGTAACGGTTCCTGTACATAAATTTTGCGAACGCAACTGTTCATGATCCTACAAATGAACCTGCATACAAAGTTAAACTTTGAATCATCCTGTACAGGTTCTTTCACAGAGTCAATTTAGGTTTGGGTTTATGTACAAGATTCAAGAACATGTTCAGGATCCTATACATGAACCTGCGATGGCTTTCTCCAAAGGAACCTATACGTGTACAGGATCCTTACAAAGATTCCTTTGATGGCTTTCTGTAAGGAATCCTATACACCTTTCTGTACAGGAAACTGTGCCTCAATTTTCTTCGCAACAAACAACCCAGTGGGCACAAAATTTGGCGACGTCTTTACGACATCGTTACGACATCTTTACGACAACTTTACGACATCCTATGTCCATGTCATTAAAGCGTCTTTATGATATCGTAAATATGTCGTATGATCTGACGATGTCTTTACAATATCGTAAAGACACTGTAACAACATGGACATAGGTTTTCGTAAAGTTGTCGTCAAAATGTCGTAACGATGTCGTAGAGACGTCGCCAAATTTTGTGCCCACTGGGAATTTTTAATAGGAAATCAAAATTCCGAGTAACTATTTATTTTAAAGGTTTATTTCTTTTCAAAGTTATACATAAGAAAAATCCCTAAGATTATTGAAAAAATTCAACTTCAATAATAAAAAAAATTAGAAAAGAATTTTCAACGAAAAAGTTATTTTAAACCAAATACTTCGATTTTTAACAAAGAAAATGAATAATTTCTTACTTAAATGATGAATCTTCAACAAACAAAAAAAAAGAATTTTTAACAAAAAAAAAAGATTAATTCTCAGTGAAAAATGGAATATTTGATACATTAATAAAAAAGTATTTTTATTTTGCAATCAGAACCAATTGAATTCATCCAAAAGAGATGAATTTTCTAGAAAATATTTGAATTCTTAACCAATCAGATTCACTTTCAACAAAATACATGCACTTTGAACAAAAGATCTTCAAACAAAGAGATAAATTTCAAAGTAAAATTATGAATCTTTAACCGAAATAGTTCATTTTTAACAAAGTAGTTCATCTCTTAATTGACTAGTTGATAATTAACCAAAAATGTGAATTCTGAACGAAAAATGTATTATTTGATTTTGTAAATAAAAAACATTGTAATTCCAATGAAAAAAGAGTGCAATTCACAAAAAAAGACGATTTTTCAACGAAATAGTTATATTTTCAAACAAAGAAGTGAATTTTTTAGTAAAATTATGAATCTTTAACCAAATATGTTAATTTTTATAAAAGCAGTTCAACTTTTAACCAACTAGTTTTATTTCGATTAATTTTTTTAAATTCTGAACAAGAAACTTAGTATTAGATTTTTTAACTAAAAATAATTTTTAATTAAAATAAAACGAGTGAAATTCATAAGAAAAGACGAATTTTCGAAAAAAATCATTGAAATTTTAACGCAATAGTTATATATTTAACCAAAGACGTAAATTTTTTAATAAAGCCGTAAATCTTAACAAAAATTTTAATTTTCAACAAAAAAAGTCAACTGGAAATCTGGCTATAATATAAATTTTAATAATATATAGTCTAATTTTTATTTTCTTGATACCATTCAAAATATAAAAAAGCTTCGAAATTTTATTTCAAAATCTTTTTTCTCAGTAAATTTTGACTTTAAAAACACGGAAAAATGACCAAAAGTTTCGAAAATGATATCTACATTCTACTTAAAATTTTGTAAAATATTTTTTATTGTTTCATTATCTTCTAGTCTTTTTGAAACATAAAAAAATCTGTAAAACCTTTAAAATTATTTCATAAAAATGTTGTAAATACTTTGAAAAGTATAAAAATTTTTTTAAATTTTTCTATCCAAAATTAATATTTCAAGATGAAACTTCTGTATAAATTTTCCCAGGAAATTTAAAAATTCGTTTTCCTTACTTTGATAACTTTCAAAATCATTAAAAAGATTTTCAAAATTTTACTGTGAAATCTTTAAAAATCTACAAATTTAATTAAGATTGTTTTGAAACCCTCTCCTGTTAATATTTTTTTTTTAATTTTTCCAAAACTTCTTAATATCTTTTAAAATTATGGGATTTTTTGCCTTTAAGGTAGATGTGCCAAAAATCAAAGCTATGAGAAGAATAGTTTTTTATTTATTTTAGAAATTAAAATAATATTACTGATGATGTGATTTTAAATGAAAAATGTTAATTTCAATGAAAAATTGTAAAACTGACAAAAAGAAATTATTTTTTGCAATTAAATTTTTTCTTATTTATCGCGTTTTGCCAATTTTTTTAGAAATATTTGTATTTTAATAAATTATGGCTTATTTTTTCAATCAAATCATTATCTGCAACTCTACTGTTTCCAATTTTAAACAGAAAACTTGTCTATGGCTGGTATCCTTTAAAACCTTTTTTTTAAGAAGCAAATTTTAAACGAATTATGAAAATTTAACCTTTTACGATAATTAACAAGAAGTACAAAAAATTTTAATGGCGAAAACTATTATTAAATTAATTATTTTTCATAAATTTTAAAGTTTTTCAGAAAAAAGGATTATTTATCTTTCATCAGACAACAGTGAAAATATCACTTCACTTCATAAATGAAAGAAAACTTTTTGTTCCAGATACATGATTTTTGGCACGAAACTACCTTAAGATTTGCTGATATAATACGTTCATATATAATAAACAAGTAATATAGATTAAAAAATTGTTATTACTTAACATAGTAGGTCACATAACTTGAGGACATTTAATAGAAAATAAATAGAAATATATAAAATTTTAATAATTTTTAATTCGACCTTTCAATTATTTATAATAAACGACATCTGATTAAATGCGATTCATATTTTCAGATTGTTCGAGGTTTATCGATGAACTACAGCCAGCATGTCGTTATGTTTAATTGCACACGTTGTTAAAGCGGAATTCAGAAAATCGATGAACCTTGGGATTATTATCAGGATATATGCATCGAACTTCACAATCCTACATAATATAGTAAATGAGAATCTTGATGATATATATTATAAGGAGATCACATAAGTTCATTATTTCCAGCTGTATCTCCGTCATAGTAGAGTTATAATTTATATAGGTGAACAATAAAAAATTAACCCTAAAACTGCAAATTAATGGGAATTCATCAGTCATGTGCAGTTTCATGGTAGACATTTTTTATTTTTACTTATTTTTCATTTTATTGTATTTACTTTTATTTTTTATAATTGAGATATTTTTACTCACAAAGGTCATTTTTTGCATTGTCTATTTAATAAATAGGACGTTCTTACATTTAAGGGTATTTTACTTTATACTAATTTTGAGTAAAGAATATTGAATTTAATTCATTCAGAGGGATTTCTGTTTTCTTTTTTCTTTGTTATTTACTATCTTTGTATTGCACTGTATTTTTTCAACAATTGGTTTGCTCTTACGTTTATGGGCATTTTGGATTCAAAATAAATTTGGTTGGAGGATGTTGAATTTGGAAGTTAAATAATTTTTGGGGAGGTTTATTTTTTTTCATTATGTTGACTTTATTTGTATTTTTTCGGAACAAGTCGGATACTCTGACTTTTAAGAATGTTTTGAATTTATAATTAATTATATTGACAGATGTTGAATTTCATTAGGTTTCAGGGATTTCCATTTTCTTTTGTTTCACTTTATTGACTTTTTTCGATTTTGTAGAATTTAAGGGTTTTTTTAAAATTTATAATCTTTTTTTGCTTGTGTACAAGCCCAATTAAGTTTGAGAACTTTCATTTCTTTTTTCTCATTCATTTTCATTGTTTGTCTTGTCTTTTTTTAATAATAAGCTTATTCTTACCTTTAAAGGTATTTTGGATTTAAAATAAATTTGGTGAAAGAATACTGAATATGGAATTTAATTTTTTTCGAGGGATATCCATTTTCTTTTATTTTCATACAATCATTTTGATTTAAAAATGTTGAATTTCAATGCGCTTCAAGGCCTGAACGTTTAAACGAGGTAAAATTTGTGTTGATAGCGTTTTAAAGTAGAAACGGCGCAAAATTTGTGGTCGATTCGCTTGAAAATAACACAATTATTGTACAAGAAACTTATAATGCATTTTTTTATTTTCATTGGAAACAATATTTCTGGATAAAATAGCATTTTTCATTTTATTGACTTTCTTTGTATGGTATTGTTTTTTTTTTAATTTGGTATATTTTCACCTTTAAGGGTGTTTTTAATTTTTTTTAATCGCGATAAATTTTCATTGAAAAATGTTCAATTTTATTTATTTTGAAGAATTTATATTTTATTATATTTCTATTTTAGTTTTTTTTCAATAATATTGTATATTCTTATATTTAAGGGTGTTTTTAATTTCTAATCATTTTTATTGAGGCATATTGAATTTTAAATAAGATTGAGTTTAAGGGATTTCCATTTTCTTTCTTTTTTTATTACATTAACATTCTTCGTACTTTCTCCTTTTTTTAAATGAATGCGATATTGTTACCTTTAAAGGTATTTTGAATTCATAATCATTTTCATTGGAAGATCTTAAATTTAATTCAGTTTAAGGAATGGTATTTTCATCTCATTAATTTATTGGCTTTTTATTATGTTGTCTTTTTTCAATAATTGGTATGTATTAAATAATTTTATGTTAATTGTTTCTTGTTCACAATTCTAGACTGAATGTCTAGAATATCTTATATTTTTGGATGTTATGGGTTTCACTAGGCAAAATGTATTAAATATTTGATGTTAATTATTTTTTTCCTACTGGGCTGAAATCAATATTTTTAATATCGATTGATTTGATTTAATATTGATTGACAAAATACAATTATAATCAAGTTATTTAATACATTTTATCTGGTAAAAACCATAAAATCAAAAAATATAAAGCATTCGAATTTTTGAAAAAATAATCTTACAAATATAAGGAATTACATCGGAATTTAACTTTTAGGGGTTTTAAAGGAATTAATCTTGTATCTCCGTAGCTTAGCGGATAACAGCATTCAAACGGCAATCTTGAAGATCTGGGTTTGTCTCCCAGAGGAGCTTGAGAGTCATTTTTTCACAATTTAGAAATAAAAATAAATGTCCAAAAATATTTATTTGAAAACAGTGGCCAAACAACAATTAACAGCAAATTATTTAATGCATTTTATCTGGTCAAACCATTGCTTTAAAAAATATATAATTAGTATGTACATTTTCCCATTAATGTTGCTTTGAACTTCTAATCATTTTTATTGAAGTTTGCTGAATTTAATTCAGTTTAAAAAATTTGCATTTTCTGTAATTTGTTCATTTTATGGGCTTTCTTTCTTATTTTACGATTGAGATATTCTTACGTTTAAGGGCGTTTAAAATTTAGAATAAATGTGGTTATAAGATTTTGCATTTAATCAATTTTAAAGAATTTCCTTTTTTTCATTTTATTGACAATCTTTGTAGTTTTTTCATTACTAATACTAATTAAAATGGTCATAAGCTAGCATATTTGAAAAGGAAGGATATTTAAGGAATAATATTTGAAAATTATAATAATTTTGATTGAAATATGTTGAATATAATTCATTTTGAAGGATTTCCATTGTCTTCTTCAAATACATTTTTTTCTGAAAAAATACCTTTTCCTTAGCTCCACTGAAAATCGAACCACAAAACTTTCGATTGCCGGTCGGGTGCTTTTCCCTTAAGCTACTAGAAAGATCAAAATAGGAATACTTTGTTCTCCTGGAAAAATTTTCTTTTTCTTTTTTTTTCATTGCATTAACTCTCATTATATATATTTTTAATAATGAGGCTATTCTTACATTTCAGGGTTTTTAAAATTCAAAGTCATTCTGACAGCACAAAGTCGAATTAAATTCATTTTGGGGGATTTCCATTTTTTTTTGTTTTGTTTATTTAACCTTATTTGTATTTTTTTTTAATAAGATATTCCTACCTTTCCACATTCGGTGCAAGAGGACGGTATTCCTTGCTGTATTATATGATATTCGTGCCTGTTGTGCATGGCAAGTTGGACCTCGAAGAGGATTCTGTGTCCTGGAATTGGAGGACCTACTGGGAATTGCTGATGCTGTTGCTCTGTACCTCCCTTGTAACCAATATCGGTACCACCAACCACCTCCAGAACACACCAGGAACATGATTATCACCAAGAGCCTGCAGTAGAAAATCAAGAAATTAAAATAAGGAATTAAAATTGATAAAAAAAAAAT
The DNA here is from genome assembly GCF_010883055.1 of Belonocnema kinseyi. Lineage (NCBI taxonomy): Eukaryota > Metazoa > Arthropoda > Insecta > Hymenoptera > Cynipidae > Belonocnema > Belonocnema kinseyi. The sequence continues at coordinate 52,804,911 of NC_046664.1, forward strand.
GTTGCTGGCTACTTTTTTGTGACTACTTTGATCAAAATGTGATAACTGGGACTCTTTTCACTATTATGTTTCTTAGCTTCCATTTAAAAAAAAAAAAAGTAAACACACTCAACTCTCGATATAAGAACGCTTTCAGGCATTGCATGCAGTGGCCTTGATCCTTAATCAGGTGAATCCAAATGTAAACAGGCAGCACCGCATGAACCATTTTTATTAGATTTGGATGCTTGGCTCAACACCAATTTAAATAGGGGGATCTTATATCGGGTGTTGAATGTATTACAACTGAAAATTTTTTTAAAAGCAATTTTAAGTAGAACTGAGACTTGCCAGTAGTACCAAAGATGATAAATTTGGAAACCAGGGGATACACAGCAGCCGAAATTGCAGCAATATTCAGTTCTCGGGCATCTGAAACATTTTGTTTAAAATGTTCGAAATTTGGAAATATTCCACATTGGCTACGAAAAGAAAATTTATATTTGAATATATATGACTGGGAAACTGGAAAAATGATTTTAAAACAGGGGATTTTCAGAGAATGAAAATACAAGAATTAAAATTTGATGTTTAATGATTTTTATTATCTAATTTATAAGTTGAAAATTTAAGCATAATTTAAATCATTTTTTGGAAGAATAAACTTAAGATTCACAGGTGTATGTATTTATTTATTATAATTAATGATTTATAAACAAACTTGGACATTTCGAAGATTTGTTTGAAGTGCTTCCTTATTAAATAATTCTTAACTAATCTAATAAACTGTAACTTGCAAAAAATTCCTATAGTTTTTATTATTTTCGAACTCAATTTTGCTTTTATTTTTAAATTAAATCGTGCCCAAATTAAAAAAACTTGATCTTTTCTTTTTCATAGTTTATATTTCTTTCTTTTAAATCCTAAGCAAGTATAAGTGGTTATTCCTAAATAGAATTTTCTATTCTTTAACTTAAAAAATGAACTTTTGAAAATTTAAGATTAAAGAAGTGTTTTATCTGATAAAATCAGTGATTTCTATTACAATTTTCCGTTTCATCCTGATTAACAGAATAAGATGAAAGCATTTTTTCTACATATATTATATTATAGAATTCATGCTTTTTTAAATAAAAATACAGATCAGAAGAATTCTGAATTTATTTTAGTAGTAAAAAAGAAGCAATTTCAAAATTGAAAGATTTGTATAACTACATTTTCGAACATGATTTAAAAAGACAGAACAAGACAAAAAATAACGAATGTAGGATAAATTCTGTTCTGAATTAAAACAGATTCCTGAGAAAACCGCAAATTTTAGATTGAAATAATATCTAAGCACAAAAATATTAGGATGTCTATGCAACCAAATTTTTTTTCAAATTGAAAATAATATTTTAATTTAGTTGATGATTGAAAAAATAGTTTAAATCTTAAAAATCTTTGAAATAACTTACACATAGTATTTCGGTTCTCCCTGCATTTCAAAGGCACAGTATTTTGCTTCTGCCTGAAAAAAAATTGTCTTTAAAAAAATTAAAAATTATGATCATAATTAAATATAATCTCTATTAACTGTAAAATCCATTTTTTAACACGTGAAAAGTAGAATGATGTAACAACAAACTATTTTTTTAAATATTTTGAAAAACTCTTAGAACTTCTTACTATTCATTTTAAATTTTGTTAAGAAATTCTCTTAAAAATTAAGCTTATTCACTTTAAACAATCTCTTTTTGATAATATAAAAAAAAACATATAACACAGAACAAAGAACTATAAAAAATTAATAATATTTTGGAAATTAAAATAGTAAAAAAGAGGGAAATTTAAAACTCGAATATCTTTAATTTTTTAAATCTATGATAAAAAATTAATTTTAGAAAATAGAAATGAAAATATCACAAAGGGAAGCAAGGTCGCGGGAAGTGTCTCGTCACGAAGTCACCTACATAAACTAAATATTCGGAAATCCCGGCGAAAATCGCGAGTTTCCATTTTACGTCCTTCGGCATTTTCACCAGAATTATTTTTTCGCACTCGTTGGATCACAGATTATTCACTTTTACGTTATATTTTGCCATTGCAGCAATTTTCTTGGGAACTGTCATGTGCGCACACCATTACGAGCCATTTATTGATTTTCAAATTTCGGGTCTCGAGACTCGCGATGACGTCAAACAACCAAGATGGCTACCTTCTTTAAGTATCCATATTTACCGTAAATCTTTCTTGAAGTAAATGGGGAGTTGGCATTTTAATCTGATTATCCTCAAATTTCGGCCAAAAATCCGCTACCTGCAGATAAACTTTTTCGAATACAGCGATTATTATGTCTAGGAGTTTTGATTTTAGTTTTAAAGTGCGCCTGCCGGAGCAGACGACGGGCCTACTACTGACGCGAATTTATGAAGAAGCGCCAAATACGAGTCGAATATGTATAATTTTTGTTATATGTTTTCTAAACGAAAAGTTGATATAAAATCTTACGGTACTAGTATAATGGTATTATAGTTTATATTTAAATGGTAAATAACTTCTTTAGCAATTTAGTCAGAAGTTTGGAAAAAATAAAAGAAAAAATCTGCCCGCGGCGCGCGCACATTCTCATCGCACGCTATGCGCGCGACTCGCTTCGCTCACAGGTTTGAGCGCGCCTAGGGCGCGCGGCGGCCGCATTTCGCGCTTCGCGCACGATAATGGGTTACTTCGCGCTCGGATATTTATTCTTTGCATTTGGAATGCTTGAAAAAAACTTTATCAAAAAGATCTCTTTTAGATGGCAGTATTTATATGCGTCTTCATGTTCTGAATTCTCTACTTATTTAAGTATTGTCAAAGATAAAGTTTCTCAAAGCTCTGTAGGCTTTGAGGTACACATTCTAATCGTGTCACTCGGCGCTGCGCGCTCGATTTCCGACCGATATTTGTAAACAGGTTTTGTTAAATCTTTTTTTTTTCTCGTAACTTTTGTCGTTTTTCCACACATTTTTTTCATTATTTTTTTTCGATGTTATTTTTTGCGAATAATCCAAAAAGTGCGCGTCCTATCGAGAAGTGATCCTTAACGAAATTGTAGATCTTTTTTAGGATAATAATTTTTGTTAATTCATCTTTTTTCGTATCCTACATAGTTTGTCCACAAAATGGAATTTTTTATTTGTCATTATTTTTTGTGCAATAAAAATTTGGATTTTTGATTTTTAAAGAAAATCCAAAAATTTGTTATTGTGATCTTGTAGGGCTTTCCAAAATAAATGTTTTTCTTCTCTCAACTTTTTTTTCATATCGTGCGTTTTTTGGCTTCAAATGTTGATTTTCGGTTAATTTGAAAAATATTGAAAACGCTATATCTCTGACAATTTTCATTTGATCGAAAAAATTGATTAGGATAAATTGTTTGTCCTTTTTAATATTATAAATATCTGTCCATAGAATTTTCAAATTCAGAAAAAAGTGGTCTCCAAAATTTTCAAAATGCGCTCACTTTTTGAATTTTTATCAAAAATAGCTGGTTCACGAACTCGTCCTTTCTTTGAGGACCTAAAATAAGTGTGCCAAAGATGGATTTGATTTGCTCATTTTTTCGAGAGTTATCGTGTTTACGGACGGACTGCCAGACGGACAGACAGACGCCATCGTGAAAACCTGATTTTCAGATTCAGGGTGTCTCGAAACGTGGAGATCCGTTGAAAAAGTGTGATGTCAAATTTCCGACAATTCTAATACTTTCTCAATCATAAATGATGAGAATGTAAAAAAGGTTCCTATTTTTGTTTTTTTAGTATTCTTCACCACAGTGACTAAAAAACTTCGTTTTCAAAATTCCCTGACTTTTTCTAGCTTTTCCCCTAGCCATTTTAATATCCTAATATCAGCATTTTAATCTTGTAACATTTTTGACATAGCATATTTTATAAGCGAAATAAAACAATTTCTGACTATTATAATTTGAATATTATTTATTTATATTTCAACCAAAAACAATGACTTATCCACCATAGAAGATAATAGTTGAATTCTCGAAAAAAGATGCCCTTCTAACAAAATACATTTTTCAACAAATAATTCGATTTTTTAAATAATAGTTCAATTTTCGACCAAATAATTGTATTTCTTAGAAGTCAATAGAATTTTCAGCAAGAAAAAATATGAATTTTCCATTTTAAAAAGCTGTTGAATTCTTGACCAGAAAAAATTACTTTTTAACAAAATTCTTGAATTTTCAACCTGCAAATATGAATTTTCAACCAGATAATATAATTTTCAAACAAAAAGGATTAAGCTTCAACAAAAAAAGTTGTATTTTCAACCAAACAGCTGAATTTTCAAGATAAAAAGTCGAGTCTTTTAGAAAACAGTTGGTATTCAAACCCGAAAAGGTGATTTTGCAAAAAAAGTTAATTCTCAATCAAGAAAGATCAATTTTCATCCAAATGAAACGAAATTTCATAAGACTAGTTAAACTTTTAACCAAATCTTAGCATTTACAACCTAAGTAATGAATTTTTAAACAAATGGTTGCTATTTTAATACACAATATTGAATTTTAATCAAAAACAGTTGCATTTTCAATCAAATATTACATTTTCAAGCCAAAGAAAAAAATTTTCAAGAAGACAGTGGAATTTTCATCTCGAAAAGTTGTATTTTCAACGAGAAATGTAATCCATTCGATATTTCAGCCAAATAAATATACACTTGCAAAGAGATGAATTTTGAACTAAAAATTAATTGATGAATTTACCAAACAAAAATGCGAATTTGCAAAAAATAAAGATTTTTTAGTCAAGAAAGATAAAAAAAGTCCATGCACTTTCAAAGTGAAAAGTTTAATTTTCTGGAAAAATATTTAATTTTAAAACTTATAACATTAATTTTCAAGAATAAAGTTAATTTTCAACCAAGAAATTTCATTTTTAACCCAAAAAAAGAAATTTTTAAACCTATGAGGACAATTTTTAACTAAAAAAGATCTTTTTTCAAACAAAAAAGTAAAAATTATATTTTCAGTTCAAAATATTAATTTTCAACAACAACGACAAATTACTAAAACTAAAACTATTACCAAATACTAAAATTTTAAACAAAGAGATGAATTTTCAACTAAAATGATCAAACTCCAACAAAATATTGTCCAACAAAAAGTGGCTCAACCAAATAGTTTAATTTTCACATAAAAAAGATGACTTTAACGAATAATGTTATAGCTGATATTTTGTTGAAATCAACAGAAGAAAATTAATTTTTAATCAAACAGATGCATTTTTAGTCAAAAAAAGATGAATCTGCTAAAACCTGTATATTTTTAAACCAAAAAGACGAATTAAAAAAAAGTTGAATTTCCAACTGAAAAAAAGGAACTTTTATACCCAAAAAACAAATTTTCAACTAAAAAATATCAGTTTTTAACAAAAAACGGCAAAGTTACATTTTCAGTTAAAAAAAATTAATTTTGAACACAGAAACGGAATTTTAAACACAATAATTAAATTTTCAATCAAAGATAAACCTTAAACCAACAAAATAAATGTTTAACAAAGCCGTTTAAGTTTTACCTCATTTGTGGACTTTTCAATTAAAGAAATATAAATTTTTAACAAAATGCACAACATTTCAACAAAGAAAAGAATTGTAAACTAAAATGATAAATCTTCCAACAACAAAAAATAATTTCTCAAATAAGTGGTTCAACCTAGTAATTTGAGTTTTAAAAAAAGATGAATTTTCAACAAATAATGTAATAGCAGATATTTCAACCCAAAAATATTTGAATAAAAACTCAAAAACAGTTGAGTTCAAACAAAGAACTTGAATTTCCAACAAAATAGTTGAATCTTCAACCTAAGAAAATTATTTATTATGAACCAAACAGTTACATTTCTAGCAGAGAAAAAGGATGAAATTTAGTTTAAAAAGTATGCATTTAAAAAAAATGAATTTCGAGAAAAAAATTTTATTCTCGATCCTAAAAACATTTTAAATCCATAAAGAAAAATATATGAACCAAAAATTTATAATTTTCAATCCAAAAAGACGGATTTTCTGCAATATAGTTAGTTTTCAGACAAACGATCGCATTTTTAACCAAAAAAGAAGACATTTTTAACGCAAAACACCAATTTTTAACAAAAAGTATAAGTGTCAACAAAAAGTGGGAAAGATGCATTTTCGGTCGAAAAAATTCAGTTTGAAACAAGAAAAAAGGAATTTTTAACACAATAGTTAAATTTTCAATCAAAGATGAACCTCAAACCAATTAAAAATTAATTTTTAACAAAGCAGTTAAACTTTTACCTAAATTTTGGAATTTTAAATTTAAAAAATATGAATTTTCAATAAAATACTTAATCATTTAGCTAGAAAGATGAAATTTTAACTGAATTAATAAATCTTCAAAGAAAAAAGAAATGATTTTTTAACCACGTGGTTTTACCTTCTGCAAATTTGTGAGAGAAAAAAATGATTTTAAACGAATTATGAAATAGCAGATATTTGCAAAAATTATTTTAAATTTTAATAAAAAGCTGTTAAATTTAGCTAAAAAATGCGAATTTTAAACAAAAGTTGAAATTTCAACAGAGGAAGATTAATTTTCAACAAAGCAGTTGTATTTTTAAACCAAAAAGACGAATAAAAAAAGTAGAATGTTCAACAAAGAAATATTTTGCAGTCAATAAAGAAGAAAATATGAGCCGAAATGTTGAATTTTGAATAAAAAAAATTCGGATTTCCTACAAAACAGTAGAATTTTCAACCAAATAGGATGATTTTTTAACAAAATTGTTGAATTATCATCCAAACACTACATTTCAAAATTAAAAGTAAATTACTAATCTTCTTTATTACAAATCTTCATAAATTTAAATTTTATTTGACATTTACCGAAACAATTTTATGATGAAAATTTGGTGTGTACCTTTTTAAAACTTTTAAACTTTTTCGTAATATTTATAAATTTTTTTATATCGATAATTTGAACAATTTTCTTATAAAATCTTCGACATTTTTTTCGGCAATCTAGAAAACCATTTAAAACGTTTTAAAATATTTTCTTAAAATTAATTTATCAGAATGAAAAATCTTTCAATCTTTTCAAAACTTTTAAAACTGAAATATGTTTATTCAAATATTTCAAAGTTTTCATAAAAATCTTTAAATCCTGTAAAAATTATCTTAAAGTCTCCCAAGTCCTTTTTCAAAATGTTTTGAAATCTTCAAATCTAAAAATTAGTCTTTTAAAATAAAACCTAAATCATTTAAAATTATCACAAAAACCTTACCCTCACGTAAGAACAGAGTTATTTCCCAATTTTAAAAACATTTACAATTAAAGTTTTCTATTTTATCGCTAATGTTTTAAAACATTTCTAAATAAATTATATCACGAAATAAAATTACTTGGGAAATTCGATTTATTAAATGAGTGGTGAAGAAAATTGTTAGTTTTTAATCCTTTCGCCATTTAAAAAAAAATTGGTCAAGAAGTTAAGAATATGATTCTTACCTATATTATTGACGAATCATTTAAGGGGGAACACCAATGTGAACGCGTGAAAATTAAGTGGTTTTCATTAATTTTTTTTGTAGGTGGAAATAATTATTTGAAGATCAGGCAAACAATAATTTATTTAACATATATTCAGTTATATTCACACAAATTTGTCTTAAAAATATTAAAAATTGCATTAGTTATATACATGAATCTAATTACGTAATAAAAAAAATGAAACCTCCTTGTGGCAACGATACAGCAGTAAAAAATCATCTGAAAGCAAAAAACCAAAAATGTTATTAATCTGTACAACAATCGCTATCGTTGTACGTAGTGGTTTTTATATATTTTTTTAAGAACATGGCGCCGGTTTGAAAAATTAGTTCATTTTTTGACACCTTTTTTTTTAAGGGCTTGAAAAAATATTAACTTTCAAAATTTTGAAAAACGGCTACGTACAACCTTAGCCAATATAAGTATAAAAATTTTAACAAAAAAAAGTTAAAATCAGTTCATTAGTTTTCTAGAAATCGATGCCACCGTGTTAAAAAAGTCATTTTGAGAAAAGCGCGTAAAGTTTTCATTGCATGTGAGATAGCGCTATTTGAAATAATATGCGAAATATTAAGACTTACATTAAACTGTCTATTCCTGGGCCATATGATGGTTCATCTTCAGTATTTTCAGCATTGTTTTGACCTTTTTTTATAATTTTTTCATGTATTAGCTCGATTGTCGGCGGTTTTTATGCGATTATTATCTCGATGCACACAGTAGTCGTGGAGTACAACTTCGTCAATTTTCAAGATTTTAAGTTGAAAATTTTTCTACATATTTTTGAATATATATACTTTAAGAAAATACAAAAAAAAATCATTTTTGTTGACCACTCACAGTAGTGTTCCCTTTTAAAACTCGAATTTTCCCTTTTATAAATAAATTTTCAGAATTAAAAATCCTCCTTTAGAAATTGTGACTACCAAAATTCCAGAAAATTCAACAGAACAAACTGAAAAGACGAAAACGTTTCTTTAAGAAAGGATAATATTTTTTATTAAGCTTCCTCAAATTTTTCACAATGGTGATTAATATAATATAATTAACATAACATAATTAACAAAACATAACCTAATGAATATCGTGTAAGAAAATTAATTCCTACACGTTTAGTAATATTACGTATCAACGTATCACAAAAACAACAACAAATTTATAGGAGTAAAAAAGGTATCTCGCAGTGTCTTAAATTTAAGTTATTTGGTCCTTTTCTGATTCATTTGAGCCTCTCAAAAATTTCATGTAAGAATTTCATTTATCTGCAGCGATTTTTTCATCAATGGATAATTAATCAGACCTTCTGGTTTGAACTCGCCATATTTCCATCGCTTTCCATACTGTCGTAAGCAGAAGTTGTGCATCTTCCGCATAGTAATCGGTACATACTTCGGCAGAGACTTAGTACTTTTTCTCTGTATTTATATAATATTCCCAAGCAAACCATGCCGACTACAGTGGTGACCAATGTCACAAAACTGTAATTAAATATATACATATTAATATTCAGGGTGTCTACTCAAATCCTGAAAAATTGCCTAAAAGTTCCAGGTTTATTGCTGGTATAATTTGTTATACTATGGATAAGTAACTTTTTAATGGTGCAAGTTTCTAGGAATCCAATTAATATGTTTAATTTAGGAAGTTTTGAAAAAATTATATTACAAGATATTCTTAAATATATTATCACCATAGATTAATTAAATAAATTAAATAAATTCGCGCAGCTCGCTTCGCCCGAGAGTTTGAGCGCGCCTAAGGCGCGCGACTGTTGGTTCTCACGCTTCGCGCTCAATTATGTATTTACCTTGCGCTACGAGCTCGGTCAATGTATTTTTCCGAGAGGCTATTCACTAAAGAATTCTCATGACGACCATCGACTAACTTATCCGAAATCCTAAAGTCGTCCCTATAGGCGTCACAAGTCGACAGTATTCGGTGGAAGTCGGAAAATTGATCACGATCGAACTTGCCCAGATAACAATGCATGAGAGTAGACGATAGCTGCACGATGTGTCACCAAGAACGTACACACTGTATCCACACAATCTGAGGGCCATTAATGTTCACCCAAGTTGAGCACACAGGGCGTGCACGACGTGCAGCACAGTGTGCGGTCATTATGTATCCCCACATCGCAGATTTTGTGTGAGACCGAAATTTATAAAACATATACTTTAATACAAAATGAAAAAATAAACATTTTTCGATTTTGACTCAGATTGTCACTATATCGTAATGATTGTAATAATTTCTAAGGTCAAACATTTATAAATATCTCATAAATAATGTGTATAGAACTTGAAAACATATATGATAAATTTTGGAAAGGTTTTTTCTCAACAAAGAAGAATTAGAGGTTAAAAACGCTTTTATTATGAAGGCAATATTTCAATTTTTCCAATTTAATTATGAAAATTAATTTGTTTAGAATAATTTCATGAAACCTATCATATGGTAAGTTTGAAAAAATAGTTTTTAAATAAGAGGAGCTGATCAAGTACCACGCAAGCATAATTTTCCACATTCTTGACCCCCCTCCACTCCCTTGTGAGAATATTTTTGTATTAGGAATATACAACAACTACAACAATAAGCAGCTACGTAAACCAGCCTTTTCCTCTTAGAATGCTTAGGTAATACTTGCATTTTTTATTATTGAATTATTTAACTGGCAGTCACAAAATGAAACAAAACTAACGGTCTAGTCACTGTTAAAAAATGATTCAAGTATTAAATATAACATATCGCACCAGCTAAAAATATGAGCACAATATCTTTCAAAAGGGTTAAATCGATGTATGAAATGTTTCTTAAAATATATTGCAGATTGTGTTAATATTAATTTATTTTTTCCAATATTTTTCCTGAAACTTAATTGATTGAATAATTTAAGAGCCGGATCGAATAAAGGCATATATTTATGTCTCCATTTTCGATCCGGCCCCTCAATTATTATAAAAAGATTTTAGATTGCTATAATTATACGAGAGCGGTTTGCCGACACGCGCATGCCGACACGACGTGCCAAGCATATGAGGCGCATATGAGGTTGCATTGTGAGGGCAGCTAGCCGTCATGCGCGTGCACCGCATATGCGACGCATATGAGGTCACATAAGTCAGCATTTTTGTCATCACCACGTGTCGATCATTCTGCACAACGTGCACGCAGCATGCGGGCTTAGTGCCGACACATTGTTATCTGGGCGTACGAAAGCGTCTGCTCTGATCACGCGCAAAACAACTTCGTCTCGATCTTCATTCTGTTTCATTCACAGTTGTTAAAATTAATTTTTTCTCATCTAAAAATCAACTGGTTTAAATAGAAAATTCGTTCTTTTGCATTTAAAATTCATCTTTTTTGGTCAAGAAGTCATATTTCTTATTTTAAAATAAACTTATTGTTAAAATTCATCTTTTTCGTCGTGTATTAAACTGGTTTGAATCGAAAATTCATTCTTTTGGACTTAAAATTCTTTTTTTATTTGGTCAAGAAGTCATATTTCTTAATAAAAAATGAACTTTTTGTTCAAATTGATCTTTTTCGTCAGAAATTGAATTCTATTGCACAGAAAATTCGTCCTTTTGTATTAAAAATTCATCTTTCTTATATAGAAATTATTTTCTTTTTTTGTAAATTCAAATGCCTTCAAAAAAAGTAGTCTTTTTAGCTTTCAAGTACAACTATTTAGATTTTAGTTAAAATGGAACCTCTTTTTGGTCGAAAATTCCAAAATTTGGTGGAAAACTCACCTCTGCAAGATACAAATTCAACTATTTTGTTAAAATTCATATCATTCGTCGAAAATTAAACTGTTTTGAATAAAAGATTCGTCCTTTTTAATTGAAAATTCATCTTTATAGTTCAAAGAGTCATCTTTCTTATCTAGAAATGAACTTCATCTTTCTTATCTAGAAATGAACTTTTTTCTTGAAAATTGAACTGGCTGCGAAAAAGATTCGTATTTTTTGGTAAAAAATCCAACTGTGTGGTTTTTGTTTAAAGTTTATTCCTTTTTGTCCGAAAATAAGAACTTTTAGTTGAAAATTCCTCTTTGCAAGTTCAAAGTTCAACAATTTTGTTGAAAAAGAATTTTTTTGACGAAAAAAATAACTGCGAGTTAAAAATTCTACTATTTTGTTAACAAATTATCTTTTTGTCAAAAATTAAACTGTTATGAATAGAAAATTCATCCTTTTGGATTGAGCATTCATCTTTTTTGGTAAAAAAAAACTGAAAAAACTGGTAAAACAAAACTGAACTTTTTTGTTGAAAACTTAACAATACTTTAAAAGAACCGTCGTCATGGCTTTAAAAATTTCCAAATATTATTTTATTCTGAGCATTCTTTTGGGGTTGAAAAGTCTACTATTTGGTTAAAAATTCAATTATTAATTTGTTAATTCAACTGGTTTTGATTAAATATTACAATCTCTTTTGGTTAAAAATTCCACTAATTGAAGTAAAATTAACTTTTTTATAAAGAGGAAGCCTTTTTATTGAAAATTCAACGTGTTTTGATGAAAATTCTTCTTTTTAGCTTGATAATTCATTTACTTTTGTATGAAATTCAACTACTCTAATGGAAAAAATTAAAGGGTCAACAAAAAATTTCCGAATTTTTAGTGATTTTTCAAAATGCTGTATCTCAGTGAAAAATGGTCCTATGAAGGTCATAAAAAATAATTTTCAAGTTTTATGCCTCCAGTTTAGACATCTTTTGACAAGAAAAAATTCGGAGCTATATGTATGGCGCAATTTTAACAAGTAGTGTGAGAAAAAATTTTCCCAACAAATTTAACATTTTTCTTTTTCTTTTTTTAATGTTAATTTTTCCGAAAGGAATTTTCGCATATAACTAATACCTTCTCATAATAGATCAGAATGTAATAATACATTATTTATTGTTCAATAAAAATTTGAATTTTCTTTTTTTTAAACAAAATTCAAAAAGTTGTTTAGACAATCTTACAGGGCCCTCAAAAAGTAACAGACAAAAAGACAGACACTGCCGTAAAAACTTTTTTTTCTGAGTCAGGGGACCTCAAAACATCGACATTTGATGAAATCCATTTCCTAAATTTCTCGCCAAGTCCATATATTTGAAAAATTATTCAAGCAATTTTTTCCTTTATCTTCATATAATTGAAATTCAGTGCATATTTAAATAAAATTAATGCAAGTAGTACATTAAATTTAATTTAAAACGCTTTGAACAGGTAAAAATATTTTATTTTAAGCAAGATAGAAGAATTTGTAACCAAATAGTTAGAATTTCAAACAATAAAAAAAATTTAACACAGACAGATGATTTTTCAAGAAAACACATGAATTCTTAACCAAATAGCTAAATTTTGAACTAAAAGATCAATTACCCACCAAAAACAAATTATTTATTATTTCAATAACAAAAAATACTAATAGTCAACAAAATAATTCAGTCCTCAACCAAAAAAAAATGATTAATTTTTTAATAAATAGTTAAATTTGCAACCAAAAAATTACTATTTTTCAAGCAAGCATTTCTAATAGAAAAAGACGATCTTTCAACCAAAAAGATTATTTTTTGACCAAAAATCAAGATTCTTCATGAAAATACTTTAATTATCAACCAAATAGTTAAATTTTTAACTAAAACATATAAGATTTTAAAACAAATAGTTGAATTTCTAACTAAAAAACATCAATTTTCCAGGAGAAAAGGAAGTTAATATTTTAACAACTAAAAAAGACGAATATTCAACAAAATGCATTATTAATTTTCATCCAAGCAGTTTCATAAAAAAAGAATAAATTTCTACCAAAAGAGATGAACTTTCAACCAAAAAGATTATTTTTTTATTATTATTTTTGATTATTTATTATTATTTTTTAATATATTTTTTTGATTATTTTTATTATTCTTCAACAAAATACATTAATTCTCAACCAAATAGTTAAATTTTCAACTAAAAAACATAATTTTTTCTACATAGTTGAAATAAACTACAAATTCAAGCACTCAAAGTGGAACTCTGGAATTTTAAACTCTTAAAATTGAAGTTTAAAAAATTTTTAATTTTACATTTTTTTATTAAAATGCTCAATAAAAATAAAAAACGTATAAAATGGAAGACACTAACACTTTTCAATTTAACAATTTTAAATTATATGCAGATCATCTGCAAAATTACGAATTAATAACTTTTATAAAATATATATTATATTATTTTAAGCAATTTTCAACTAGAAACATTTGAAAATTGACAAATTAATTGTTTTTTAACTGAACACTTCTTAGATTAGAAGTTAAATTATTTTAATTGTAATTAGTTTAAACATCCTTGAAAAGCTTCAAAATTTTATTTCAACGTCTTTAGAAATCTAGATCTAGAAGATATTTTAAATTTTCTCAAATTTTAAATTATTTCTTAAACAAAACTTCTAATCTAATTTCTCCTGGAATGTTTAGAATACCCTAAAAATTTTAAAAAATCCTTCAAATCTCCCAGGTTGTTTTTATTCTTTTGGAGCCTTTCACAATTCTTAAAAAAGCTTCTAAATTTTTCGTTTGAAATCTGCAAAAATCTACATTTTGTTTTAAATTGTTGTGACAAATAATAAGTTTTCAATTGTTATTTATCCATAAAAATTTAACGATTTTACTTACAAAGTAAAACTTAAAAAAAAAACAATCAAAATTGTAACGTTCAAAGTTTAAAAGTTCTTCGAAATTTTAAAGAATCAAGACTTTGTATGTCAAACGATACCAGTTTAAAATTGTTTACTATTAAATATATGGTTTTAATTTATTCGTATTGAATAAACAGTCAAATATTTCTAAATATTTAATTATTATTATTTTTCTTAATTGAAAAATTTAAAATTGAATGTGTAAAAATCGAATATTTTAGAGTGAAACAATATTATTAATTTAATGAAAGCCTTAAATTACGAATCTATTATATTATGAAGTTATTTTTAAGTTAAAAATAGTTTATCAACTTTCAATCGGACCTTTACATTTTTTAATGACTAAGACTTTCGAATTGAAAAAATTTAATTTTTAAAGTTAAAATCGGAAAATTCTTCAATTTTGAACGGATTTGTAATCGTTTTCTCAAATCAATTATTGTTTAATGTTTAATACTAAGAGCACAGATTCATTAAAAAATAATTTATTTATATTTAATGTTGATCAAATAGAAATGTTTTTTATCCAAAATTTTAAACTTGAAACACTTTTAAGTTTTAATTATTTAAGTCTTCAAGACTGCATTTTAAAATTCTTTAAATTAAAAATAAAAATCTAAAATGGAGAGTTTTTAAGATAAAAGACTTTCGAATTACGCATTGTGAACTGAATTATATCATAATTGAAAAAGATAACAATTCAACTAATTATTTTTAAAACGGTTGAAATCGAACTTGGAAAGATTTTTTCTTCTAAATATTTGAAAAATTCACGGTCTAAAAATAAATTCACTGTTATTTCCCGGTCTCAAAAAAATACCCAGTTTCGCGGTCATCGAACGAAGCCATAAAACTATTTCGTATTTGTTTAAGCAATTTAAAATAAAAAATAAAATAGTAATAAAAAAATAATTAAACATTTCCTGAATTACTCTTTAAAGTCCATGAATTTGAATAATAATTCAAACAAATTTTACTTTACTTTTATAAAATTAAAGTGCAGTGCACACTTAAAAAATATTTCATTTTCAGCAAGATAGATGATTTTTTTTACAAAATAGTCAAATTTGCAAACAATGAAAATAATTTCATAAAAAAGGCGATTTTTCAAGAAAACATATGAATTCTTAACCAAATATTTGAGTTTTGAACTAAAAGATAAATTATCCACCAAAAACAGAATAGTTAATATTTCAACAAATAAAGATTATTATTTAATAAAATATTTGAACTCTCAACCAAAACAAACTATTCATTTTCAATCAAGCATTTTTAACTAAAAATAATTGAATTTTAACCGAAAAAGATAAATTTTCAACCAAAAATATTATTATTCGATCAAAAATTAGGATTTTTCAACAAAATGTATGAATTCTCAACCAAATAGTTAAATTTTCTACTAAAAATCATAATTTTTCAATAAACCAGATTAATCTTCTTACTCAAAGTGTCATTTTTTTCGTTGAAAAATCATCTCTGGTTTAAAAATTGAATATTTTCTTGTAAAATATATAGTGTTTGATTACATTCAACTGTTTTTTATTTAAACTATATTTTTTTCGTATGGAAATATAATAAATTACTCTTCTCCTTGAGAATTCATCTTTTCGATTTGAAAATTTAACTAAATTGTAGAAAAAATTTTTTTTTGCTTAAAAAATGAAAAATTTGGTAGAAAATTAAACAATATAGTTTAAAATTAACTTTTTTTGTTTAAAAATTCTTATTTTAGGGTTGAAAATGCATTTTTTTCTTGTAGAAAATACGTCTTTTTTGGTGAAAATACAACTGCTTAGTTGAAAGTCATCTTTTTGGTTTAAAATTCAACTATTTTGGTAGAAAATTCAACTATCTGGTTAAAAATTAATCTCTTTATCTGAAAAATGAACCAATTGGTAGAAAATTAACTTTTTTCTTGAAAAATGAATAGTTTCGGGCGAAAAATTCAACTATTTTGTGGAAAATTACTCTATTTTGTCGAAAACATTTTTTATAAATATTTATCTTTTAGGCTGTGGATGCAACTGTTATATTGAAAATTTGTCTATTGTGATTCGATTTAACTGATAGAAAATTCGTTTTCGGTTTGAAATTAATTTTTAAGCAGAAAATGTTACTATTCCATTTTTGGTTGAAGACTTATTATTTTTTTTTTAGATGAAACTGAAATTTTTGCAGTTGAAAATTAAATTATTTTGTTGGAATTGAAACTATTTATTTAACTGTTATGTTGAAAAATTCATGTTTTGTGTTCAAAAGTCGTTTTTGTGAGTAGATATTTTCTCTTATTTACTAAAAAATCATGAGTTCGGTTGAGAATCCAAATATTTTGTTAAGCAGTCAATTTTTTAGTTGAATTCAACCAGTTAAAAATTTATTTCTGTTTTTAAAAATTAATTTTTCAACCTGAAAATGTAATTATTCTATTTTTGGTTGAAAGTTTATATTTTTTATTTGAAAATTCAACAATTGATTACATTTTCAATAAAAAAAGATGACTTTTGAACCAAGCATATTAATTTTCGACTAAATAATACCAATTTTCAACAAGGTATAAGAATTTTTTTTGTAAAAGGTGAAGGTTTATTTAAAAGAGATTAATTTTCAAACAACAAAAAAACAAATTTTTATAATAATGGTTACGTTTTAAACTAAAAAAATTATGAATCGTTGACCAAAAGAATCAGTTTTTGGCCAAGAAGAACAATTTTCTACAACAAAACATCACCAATTTTTAACAAAACACAAGAGTATTTAACCAAAAAGTTGAATTCGAAGCCCCAGAGACCTATTTAATTCATAATTAAATACATTTTAAACTATTATGATAAATCATACAAAAGAATGCATTTTTTGCAAAGCAGTTTAACTTTCAACCAAGTAGTTGAATTTAAAATGAAAAACAAAAATAAATTTTTTACCAGAAAATACGATTTTTCTGCAAAATGCATGATTTTTTTATTTATAAAGTTAAATCTTAAAGCTATAAGGACGCGATAAATAAATCAATAAACTTCTAACTATAGAAAGTATGAATTTAGATCCAAAAAATGTCAACCAAATAGTTGAATTTCGGGACGAGAAACTGCGATAATTAAACTAACCTAAGCAATATAAATAAAAATCAAAATAATTCCGTCATCTTCTATGGTCAGGCGTACAATTAGGAATAATGAAAATAACAAGACTTACAGCAAATCAAGCAAGTTGTTCTTGTTAGTGCAACATATGTTGTCACCACAACAATGTTCATATTCCTTGCAAATTTGGAATTCGCAAAAATTTCTGGGCATTTTCCTAACTGCAATTATATCATAAAGATTATAGTCCTTCACATCAATACACAATCTTTATAAATAAGCGAAATTTCTATTAAACAAAAATTAAAAACCTTATTTCTTTGACAGCTGTTGCTAACCTCGAAGTTCTTCAAAACCTAACCTCAGCGTTTTTTACTATATAACGAGTTTCAAGTTCGCTTTGTCATAAAGCAGTAATCATACTTTTGCTCAAATAATCAGTTTTAGCGATAAAGACACAGAAATTATTCTTGAAATTGTCAATACTTGGAATCATTTCACTACGAGAGCTGACAGTTACCAGAGATTTCTGTTTCACTTTTCACGTTTGCATGTTTGTGTCACTGTAGCTGTACACTGATTCTAGTTACTTTCTAGTATCTTTCTAGTAACAAATTAGATAGTTTCTTCTTGTTATTTTGTACACCTGTTCCTGTCAAAGTTTCGCGAAAATTCAAAATCAATAAATTAACAATTCCTTTATGTATACAAATAAATAATAAAAGTTTATAGTTTATTCAGAAATCATAGTTAAAACGTAAGAGATTTGATTTAAAAAGAAAATCAAATATCTTTATTACTGATTAGTTTTTCTTGTGTAGTTCTGAATTTGACAAACATAAAAATTATTGTTTACACTGGAATAACTTTTTCTATTTTTTACACTGAATAATTGAATTGTCTATTATTAAACATAGATTTTGAATCAATAATTCAAAAAGAGTGATAATTTTTAACCGAAATGATAAAATTCTAAAAAAGTAGATTAATTTTCTACTTCTACTAGAAAGACGATTTTTCGCTTTTTCAATCAACCACTTGAATTTTTTACAAAAAAAATATTTTTTTTACCGAAACTTTAAAAGTAAAATTTGCATACAAAAAAATGTTTAATCAATGCAAACGGAATTTTAAACAAAGTAGTTCAATTTTTATCTATGATATAATTTCTACAAAAATAAACCGAATTTTCACCTAAAATAGGCAAATTAAAAAATAAATAAATAGCTACAATCTCAGTTTAATAACTTTCATTTTTAACAGAAAAAAATTAACTTTCAACCAAAAAGGTTCAAATTTAAACTATTAGAAATGAACTCTCACATACAAAATACATTCTCTACCAAAAAAGGAATAGTTAAATTTTCATTTAAACAAAAAATACCAAAAACAATTTTTTTAAAGTTCCATTTTCAATGAAAAGATGAATTTGCAAACCAAAAATTATTTTTCTACTAGAAATGAGGCGACTCTATGAAAATACATAAAATTTTCAACTAAGCAAGTACATTTATAACAATAACAAAAAACAGACTTTTCAACAAAATAAGTGAATTTGAAAACATAAAAATAAATTTTTAACTTATAAAACACATTTTTGACCAAAAATTGAGTTAAATTTTCACTTAAAAAAGTTATTTCTCAGCCAAAAAAATGAAATTACAACAATAATAATCAATCTTCAACTAAATAAATGCACTTTTAATAAAAATAGATAAATTTCGAACTAAAAATGTTATGGTTACATTTTCAAATAATAAAATTAATTTTCTGACAAAAAAATGAATTAACTAGACTCAATTAGTAAAGCTGATTGCATAAAGAAAAGAATATATTTATATTTTTAAGCAAAAACAATGAATTTTCGAAAAAAATATAAACTTTTCTTAGAAACAAAACGAATTTTCAACTATAAAAATTAATTTTTTACCAAAAATAGTATAGCTTCATATTCAGTTTAAAAAACAAGAAATTTTGAACGACAACAAAAAAAAATATCGAACAAAATAGGTAATTTAAAAATTATAAAAATAAATCTTTAGCTAAAAAATAAATTTTCAACAAAAAATGGAATAGTTAAATTATCAGTTAAGAAAATTATTTTTACTCTCAAGGAAGTAGTTGAATTTTTAACGAAAAGTATTATAATTACAAAACAAAAACAATCGATTTCAACAAGGCGTGTAATTCGCAACAGAAATGATTCAATTTCCTACCGAATAGATTGTTCAGTCAAGAGAAAAAATGGTTGAATTTTTAGTGAAAAAAATGGCATTTTTTGCGTTTTAATACTTATACTTTGAAGCGTTCTTCCAATAGACAATAATGTAAAACATTAACATATTTTGACAACAATGTGAAATTCAGAACTACGCAAGAAACATTAAACAGCACCAACAATATTAAATTTATCACTTTAAATTGAGTGACTTATATTTTCAGTTTATTTTAGAAATCATTTGGAAACGTTTATTAATAATGTTAGTAAACAAAATTCATTTATTTAATTTGAATCTTCGCGCGACTTTGATAACACAGCGCTAACTAGCGGCTGCTAGCCCTAGCGCC
Organism: Belonocnema kinseyi; assembly: GCF_010883055.1. Taxonomy (NCBI): domain Eukaryota; kingdom Metazoa; phylum Arthropoda; class Insecta; order Hymenoptera; family Cynipidae; genus Belonocnema; species Belonocnema kinseyi. The sequence continues at coordinate 52,824,762 of NC_046664.1, forward strand.
GGCTAGCGGCCTAGTCCCTAGACTGCTTGCCAGACAGCTGTGCGCGTGTGTGCATTTTTTTCATTTTCCTCGTGCTAAAAAATATTTTGTAAAATTACAAAAAAGAATACAAAAATGGCCCTGGCACCCACAACTAAACAAAAAATTGGCATTGTTTTGAGCGCGTCGAAAGTTGTATTCCATTGGGGATTTATTCCTATGGTTTTATATCTAGGTAAGATTTTGAGGTTATATTCATATTGAGATCTTATCTGGAAGCCCGTGGAGTTGGCACCCCAATTCTAAAATTTTAGATTTTTTTATATGGAATCATTTGATGGTCAGCTTTGAAGGTTTGGTGATCAAAATTGACAAAGTTATTAATTTTTCAAAATTGGGGGTGCCAACTTCACGGTGGCACAGCACTTTTTAATATTTTCAAGAAATTCTTTTTGATATCGTTTGGTGGTGTTTGGTAGTGATTTATGATCGTGTGGTGGTAGGGATTTATGATCGTTTGACGGTCGAAATTAGAGATTATATCGGATCTTTTGAAAAATACAATTTGAATTTCAAAATGCAAAGAGCATTTACAAGATAATCTTTTATAATTGACACCTGGGGCGCGCCACTGCTGATTCTCGCAGCTTTGCGCTCGGTATTTGTATTTTTGCCACATTTGTGCACAGACATTTGAAAATTAAAGTTCAAAGCATCGACAACTATAACATGACTATTGTGAATACACTGCCGTGCAAAAGTTTTCGTCTACCTATTTTTTTATGACTGAATAAATTCTCTTAATTTTAATTATAGCAGAGCTAAAAAAATTTCTCTTTAAAAGGTTGGTTTTTTTCGAAATTCTGTTTAAAATAAGCCCAGGGTGAAGTCGACTTATCTAGTTTTTAAGTAGATATGGCAAAAATAGTGTAAATTTCCATGTTTTCTTAAATTTTCAATAACTTCCGAAGTAGTCAACATTTTTCAATGTTCTTGGGCTCATTTTGAAGCTTTTTTTTCACCGTATCACAACAGCTTACGAGTATAAATCGTAAAAAATTTGTTTTTCGAATTACAAGAACTTGAAGTTGTAATAAAAAAGATGAATAAATTTGAAAAAATCTCATCTGTAGGCAAATCAGAATAAATGTGAAATAAATATATGTTTGGGGAAAATTACAGAGAAACTTCATGATTATATGTTTCATATATTTTACAAAAATATTTTTGTTACCAAAAATAATATTTTAATTTTTCCAACTTTCTTGTTACAATTTCAAGTTCTTGCAATTCGAAAAGAAATTTTTTACGATTTACGCTCGTAAGTTGTTGTGATACAGTGAAAAAAGGCTTCAAAATGAACCCAAGAACATTGAAAAATGTTGACTATTTCGGAAGTTATTGAAAATTTAAGAAAACATTGAAATTTACACTATTTCTGCAATATCCACTTAAAAACTAGACAAATTGGCTTCACCCTGGGCTTATTTTAAACAGAATTTCGAAAACAATCAACCTTTTAAAGAGACATTTTTTAGCTCTGGTATTATTAAAATTAAGAGAATTTATTCAGTCATAAAATTTTGCAATAAATTTTATTCTTAGTTGCCTTCAAAAACGTATAATTTCCATCAATTTATATTATTAGAATTCATAATATACATTGGTATTGAAACATACGTATTTTTATTGCTTTGTTTTCGTATATATATAATTATATTTTAATCTTGTTTTTTTTTTACAATTAAGAGAAAATCTACTCATTCTGTCTCGAAATTATTTATAAAAAGTTTATAGATCGTTTTTGGGTGAACAAGTTTGGTCTATTAATTTTTTTTTAATACCATGTTTCGTTTTCAAACCGATTTTGTTTTTAATGTTATTTTTAAGATTTTTATTATTATTTTAGTAATTATTTATTTATAATCAACATTAATTTTCAATGTGATTTAGTTTTTCTACGCGTCCTATCAAAATATTATTCATCACAAATTTGTTGCTCTTTTTTGGATGAAGAACATTTGTCAATCAATTTTTTTCATAGTTTGTGTCGTTTTTGTCTAAAAATTGAATCGTTCAATTTTTAGTTTTGTTTTTTACGTATAAAACAAAAACCACGTATCGTATCTAAAAACTATTCATGAGAAATTTGTAGTTCTTTTTTGGTTGAACACCTTTTGTATCATTTTTCTTTATATGTTACTTGTGTCGTTTGTCAAAAATTTTTTTAAAAATATTTTTAATGTTCTTTTTACGAATAAAATAAAAACCACTTATCCTACAAAAAAGTAATTTACAAAAAAAATTTAGATCTTTTTTAGGAGCACAATTTTTGTTGCTTCATGTAGCTGTAATACATTGAAAAAATGTAAATTTAACTCTTTAAGAATAAAAACTTATTAGCTTCTCACAGCGTTTCAACGATTCTTAATTTTTTCAAATTTATACTGAATTATGGTTCTGTTACAGCTGGCGTATAAAGTATTTTTTAATAAAAATCATTCAGTTTACAGTAAAGGAACCTATTTCAATGTACATTGCCTCAATAAGTTTCCGGACCGGTACTTGAGTCAATTTCCAAAGATCATCTTCTGATTAAAAGTCGAAAAACTTCAAATATAAAACAATAAGAGAGGTCAGATTTCAAAAATAATAAAACTATAGTGTTCGAAAACTTAAAAACTAGAATTATGTACAATCATACTTGCCAAACATTCTTGACATTGAGAAAGAGCATTGTGAAATTCAAACTTCGCACCAATCACACGTGCACATAAGCATGCGCAGAGTCCCATCACGGGCCACATGTATTTTCCAAAAGATCCGATATATTCTGTAATTTCGACCACCAAACGATATCAAAAAGAATTTTTTGAAAATATTAAAAAGTGCTGTGCTACCGTGAATTTGGCATCCCAATTTTGAAAAATCAATAAACTTGTCAATTTTGACCGCCAAACCTTCAAAGTTGACCACCAAACGATTCCATATAAAAAAATCTTATATTTTAGACACGGGGTGCCAAATTCACGAAGGTCTTATCAAGTCTGACAATTTATATAAAAGCGATCAATATTAATTAGATTTTTTGTTTCAGGGTTTACAAAAGGAGCAGATCCGGGAATGCCACCACTTTCTGTTATGAAGTAAGTATTTTTATATTAATTATTCAATTTTTGTAGGAAATAAAAAGAACTGTATGGAAATGTCTAGAAAATTGTCTATAAGATCCTATAATTAAAAATGTTACAGTTTAAAGTCCTTTAAACTTTAAACAAATTCATGAATTTGTAACACTTCGAGCTTAAGTCTACATTTTCGAGCATTTGCAATATAATCTCTCTTAGCGGAATAGTGTCTACCTGACCGGGAAATTGAGAAAACCCGAAATTTTATTAATAAGAAAAAACGGGAAATGCCTAGGAATGCGATTAGTGAGCTTGATTCCTAAATCGAATTTTTAATGTTTGGTTTTTGCCGTTGTATCGGGAAGTAACAGTAAATTTATTTTTCGATCGGAAATTTCATAAATTTTTACAATTATTCACCTTTTCAATTATGACATTGAGGTTAAAATACATTTTTCTAAAATCTGTTACATTACAAATTTCCTCTTTTGGTTCTTTATTTTCAAGCGTGCTTTTTAATTTAAAGAATTTTTAAATGCCGTTTCCAAAACTTGCGAGAAGGTGATTGGAGTTCATATATTTTTTTTTAATGCAGGGTTTCTACCCTACCTGGAAAAACTGGAATTGTCAGGGAATTTTTATGTACCTGCAAAAGCCTGGAAATTTGGGAAGTTTTAAAGAATTTTTGGTAGAAAATTCAAGTATCGGGTTGAAAATTGATGTTTTTGTTGAAGATCTCTAATTTTAATTGAAAAGTCATCTCTGTCTTAAAAAATAGCTATTTGTTAAAAAAAATTCTTTGGCTAACAATTAATTTTTTTAATGAATATTCAACTATTACAGTTTAAAGTTTAACTGTTTTGTACAATTTTTATTGTTGAAATTTATTATTTAGGCTAAAAACGTAATTATTTAAATTGAAATATAATAATTTTAGTTGAAAATTGATCTCTTTAGTTGAACAATAATTTTTTTAACTAGAAATTTAATTATTCCATTTTTTTTCGAAACATAATCTTTTTGGCTTAAAAATTCGTCTTTTTTTGGTAAAAATTAATATTCCTGCTTGAAAATCCGACTATGTATTCCAGTTAAAGATTCATCTTTTTAGTTTATCTTTTTAAAATTCTAATTTTCCCGTTGAAAATTAATTTTTTAACTTAAAATTGAACGATTTCATTTCTATTCGAAAAATTATATTTTTCAGTTCAAAATTCAACTATTTGATTGAAAATTTATCTTTTTTAGTTGATATTTTAACTATTTGGTTCACAATTCGTGCATTAAGTTTAAAAATCGTATTTTTGGTTGAAAATTCAACTATTTTATTGAAAATGCATCTATCTTGTTGAAAATTCAATGTTTTTACAGAACATTAAGGAATTTGAAGCAGTTTAAATGGATTTTAATATAGTACCCACTTTAATTTTAATTTAATATTAAAATCGATTTAAAAAATGTTTTTCATGGATTGAAATGTTCATTAAATTTTCATGTAAAATGAAAAAATTTAACAAATGAAAATTCTATTTCAATTTTCAACTGTTGAATATTATTCAAGTGTTGAAAACTCAAATTCCAAATTGATGAAAAATTAAAAACTAAATTTTGATTTAGAAGAACGGAATATAAAAGAATCCCTGTTTCGAGTCCGAATTTTTCACCTGATAAGAAGTCTCGGAAAATAATTTTAATTTTGATTTAGAAGGTAATTTAAAAAAATCCCTTCTCCAATTCAGAATTATAATTCTTTTCAAAATTCCCTGTTCCAAATCATAAATCTTTAAAATGTTGAGAAATCGCTTGATATCTTTAAAAATCCTTTGAGATTATTCAAATTTGCTGAATAATTTTAAACATAAATAACGAAAAATTGAATCATTTCAGATTGCAATGCAAATTAATTAAGTCTGCAATTATTTATAAGCCTACAAATCTAACCTAAATTAATTTTTTACAGTCTTTTATGGGCGTGAGATTGGCAGCTGAATTTCACATTTTAACTCAACAACATGGATAAATTGCCTCTACCTCTTTATTTCAATACTTGTAATATTTTAAGGTACTGAGTAAAATTTAAGTTTCTGTTACCAAACTTGTCCTTATTTATTTAATCCTTCCCATTAGGCATAGTTATATGAATTTGAAATTCCCGCCGGTATTCTGTAAATTCAAAATGGTGGATTGTATTTCAGCCGAATTGCGAAAGGTGGCGCTTTAATTAATTTCCTCGTTTCGGCGCACGTGGAGCATGTTGTCTTCACAAAAAAGCAGAAATTGTTATAAAAAAATTCACAATACAGTGATAAAATAATATATTCAGTGTGCAAAAAAAAAAAAATTATAGAAAATTTATCATATTTATTTATTGCATTAACTCATTTCAAGGTAAGTCTTCGCGTTTTCCCTTTCCTAACCTCACATTTTGTTCCTCCAGCTGCTCGTGTTTCTACGCGTCAGTCGCATTTTTAATATTTTTAAGAATCTATTTTGAAGGATATTCGAAGAATATAATTGAATTCCTTACTTAATATTATTAAGGAATTGGAAAAATGGAAATTTCTTTGTTCACTTTTATGGCTTACAAAAAAATGATAACGTGCTGGTAAAAAACAAACACTTTCGGTGGCTTTAATTTTTCTCGTTTTTAAAGGGATGGAGTTTGGAAAAATTGACAGTATTTTTAGATAGATATTTTTTGTAGATGTCGGTCGTTTCGTCGAGGGTCAGTAGTGTGGCCTCTATTTTAAAAACTCCTGGTTCTAGATCATCACTTCTTAATCAACCGAAGCGAATTCGTTTCAAGCTTCCAGATGATCTTAAAAATGTTCTTCTGAATTTTGAAACCGATGCTTATTGCCAAACGTATAAAGATTTGGTATGCATATTACGAGATTCAGTTTTAAAGGTACGTTTCAGAATTATTTTATAATTTTCGTACTTTTTTTTTTTATTAGTTTTTAAATGTTTACCCATTTTTCGGATCGTTTTCCGAGAAGAGATATAATGCTCAGGGTAGCTGCTGGGTCAAGAAGAAATTTTGATCTTTTTAAATTATATAATTTAGTTTAGAATGTATAATTCGAAAATCACTTACGAATTTTTATTTTAAGCGTACATTTCTCATTTAAAAATTTTAAAATGCAGTTTTAATGATTTAAAAAAGTAGTAGCGTTTGAAATCGACAATTATGGATAAAAAACCTTCCGAGTTGTTCAAATCTGAATATAAATTATGATTTTTAAAATTGAATGATACATTAAGGATTAACAAGTGAATAATAATTTTTAAGAATGTCCAGATTTTAACGTTAAATAATTAAATCGTTTCAATTGGACAATTTTTTGAGAACGGAAAGTGACAGAAAATTTATTTTTGGACATGAAATTTTACAAATTTTATAAGGAAAATCTGTCCAAGTTAGATTTTAACCATTTCTTAAAATAATAAGTAGAATTATTATCTTCTTTAATTATGGTATCATTCAGTTTATAATGCGTAATTCGAAAATCTTTTACTTGACAAAGTTTTCCATTCTAGATTTTTATTTTGAAGTGTATATTTTTAATTTGAAGAATTTTAAAATCCAGTCTTAAAAAACTTAAACAATTTTACATAAAAATATTTTTGAATTGCGAATTTTCTATAAAAACGTTTTTATTTAATTGTCTGTAAGTTCAAATTCATTATATATTTTTAAATTGAACTGTACTTTTTTTTAGATATTTCGAAGTTTTGAAAAGATACGAAATTATTTTAAAACTTGAAATGATTTCTAGTAATTTAAAAAAAGTGCGTGCTCCGACAAAATCTGGATATACGTACTGAAATTTCGGTGCAAATTAACAGTTTAATTTAAAACAAAGTATAAATTTTTGCAGATTTTAAACAAAAAATATGTAAGCTTTTTTAAGAATTGTGAAAAGCTTCAAAAGAATAAAAACATTTTCATAATATTGATAGCAAAATTGACTATTATTTTTGATTTCCAAAAATTATTGGAAATTCAAATTATTTTGAAATGTATTTAGAAGTTGTGAAAAACTTTTAGTAATAATTTTAAATTTAGAAAAATTTGAAAAAAATTTAGATTTTTTAAGATTGAAATAAAATTTTAGATAGTTTTTAAAAAGATATCTAAACTATTTAAAATAAAAATAATTCAACTTCTAATGTAAAAATTCTTTAGTTTAAAAATTTTTTAATTGATTGATTAATTATTTAATTTAGAGCGTTTAAATAAAAACGGATTTATATTTTTGGAACTGAATCTGAATCTTTGAACTCTACGATTTATAACAGTTAAAAATTCTCAATTTTTCAGTTTAAATTAAAAGTTTAAAATTTTAACGTTCCACGTTGAGTGCTTTAATTTCCAATTGATTTTTCATTGATTTATATACTGTTTTCAATTTTTTAAATAAATTCAAACTAATATATTCATACTAAATGACTTTTATTAAATTAAAAATATTGCTTTACTCTAAAATTTGAAAATTAAAGGTTTTTTAATTAAAACAAATAAAAGTTGCTTAATATTTAGAAATATTTGATTGCTTATGTAAAATCAGTAATTACAAATCAAATATTCAAAACTGAAAAAAATCTAAACTTTGAATGTTATAATTTTAATATTTTCCTATTTGAAAAAAATTAATTTACAAGTAAAATTGTTGAATTTTGATGTATAATAAATACTGAACACCTATAATTCCTATGAAAAATTCAGGTATGTTAGAAGAGACATTTAGAAGGTTTGAAAGGATTCAAAATTAATTAAAAAATTGAAATGATTTCAAAATAATAAAAAACATTTTCAATATATTCTAGCAAAATAGAAAATAACTTCTTATTTTGAAAAATTTATTTAAAGAGAATATTTAAAATGATTCCAAAAATTTCAAAAATGCATCTGGAAGATTGAAAGAAAATATTTTCAATTTTGCAGGTTGTAAAAAAAAATTTTTGGAAGAATTCGAATAATTTTGAAATATGCTTAGAAGTTCTGAAAAAATAAAAAAATAATTTAAAATGTTCAGTTTAGAACTATATATTACTTTAAATTGAAAAAGACTTTAGACATCGATTTTTTTAATTTTATTGACCGTGAAAATTTTTTACTAACCGGAAAATGTCCGTGGATTTTTTTATGTGATTAAAACGGAAACTCTGGATACATTTTTAAAATTATATTTACAGAAAATCTCATGATTTTAGAACGGTTCATGTAATTTGAAAAAGTTCTCTTATTGAAAAAATTCCAGTCAATTCAATTGAAGTGACCCAATTTATTTTTAAATTTTATATGGTTCCTTAAAATTAGCAGGTCAGCATTTTCAAATAAATATTTATTTATAATAAATATTTTCAAATAAAAAATATCCCATTTTTTAAATCATTCACAAATTCCAATCTTATTAATAATAATTTTATTTTTTAACAAATTTAGTCACATTTTAGATTCAGTTGGCGGTACCTTATTCTTATTTTTACGCCATTTTTGCACGAAATAAATTAGTTATTGTATTCGCCTGCTTGATTTTTAATAGAAATTTAATTTTTATAAGATTTTCAAGAAATTAAAAAAATATTTTTTCGAACATTTTAGATGTTTCAGAAAAGATTCTAGGAGATTTCAAAGAAATTTTTGTATTTCATAGGATTTTACCAAATATTAGGTAAAACTCGAGTCTGTTTAAAAGAGTCTGTTTAGGCCTTCTAGAATTTTGGAAGAAATCAAGAAATTTTTGATGAATTTTCGGAAATGTTTTAAAGTTTTTTAATATTTCTAAACTATTTAAGACTTCTTAAATTCCTGAAAATTTTGTTTGAATCTCTTCAATTCTACTAAATATTTCTCTAATTTACTCCTTTAAAAAAATTTAGTCTTACAGAGTTGAATTATGCTTTAAAATCTGTTACACTAAGGAAAAATTATTTTTTTTCATTTTTGTGAAACCTTTTAAAATTTATAAAAAATCTTCACAAGTTTGAATTATTTTTTAATCGTTTCATAACTTCTGAATATCTCTTAAACTTAAATTTTTTAAATAAAATTATGTAATATGACAAAATTTCCCTTAAAATCATTTAACAACATTTTAACAGTTTTAGAAAATAATTAATAATGTTTTCCGTTTTTTTATATTTCCTCGTGGAATTCATTATAAAAGAATCATTAAAATTTTTCCCATGAATCAAAATGTTTAAATTCTGAAAAATTACAATAATTTTCTCCAAGTCTGCCATATTCTTTTTCCACGCATTAAAAAACTTAAAATTATGCTTTCCCTCAAATCTTTTTTATTTTTTAAAAAGCTTCAAACTTTTTTTTCGAATTCTTCAAATTAAGTTTTTGCCTGTAATGTTTTTTTTTCTTATGCCTTTAAAAGTGTAAAAAAAGTTTACAAATTACAGTGTAGTACCGAAATTCAAGAACAGAATTATTTCCCATTTTTAAACAAACATTTAAATTTTCTTTGCTATCAATAATATTTAGAAACACTTAGAAATAAATTTTATGATGAATTAAAATTATTTATTTGGAAAATTTTAAATAAAATTTGATGGTACAGAAAATCCATTCATTAAAAATGTTACGTTACCTTTTTTTTTTGAAGTTGGTTCAGATCCACCGTAATTTGTGTTTTTATGTTATTTCGATACTTAAGTATTAAAATGTTATATAGGTTTTTTTTGACAATTGTCCTTCATTTTTATTGCATTATTTCCGTTGAAATAATTTTTTTTTATCAAAGCTTTCCGCTGATGGTTAATTTTTTTCGTTTTATTAAGAACTTGAACTGTTTAAATCTTGATACTGTGATATAAAAAATTTAATTTTAAAACTTGACACTTTAAAGATTGTCTATATTTTTCTTATGAATATTGAACACTTTTTAAGAAGAAAAATACTCAAATGTGTATAAATCACTACCTTACATTACTTAAAAAAATTAATCTCACTACTATGCGATACCTTTATTTTTACATTCCTGTAACAGCATTCATTTTCTACAAAAATGCTGAAAATAGTGTAAATAACTTATTAAAAAAATTCAGCCTTTTCAAGCTTGGAAGATGTCAAATTAACGAACATTTACCAATTTTTTGTTCTTATGAGTCACTTAACTTATATAACTCTTAAATTAAAAACTTTAATGAGTAAATTTTTAAATTACAAATTTTTTTGTAACGTAACATAAATTATACAAATATTGTTCGTATCAAATTTCCAAGCCTCAAAATAACAATTGTTTAATAGTTATCAAAATCTTTCTTTTGGGTATTCTCTGCAACACTTATTAGTTATTAATTTTAACGAATAAATTTTCAATTAGTGACATTTTTTGAAAGAAATTTAAATAAACTTATAACACAGGGAAAGTCAAGGATTTAAAAAACAAAAATGTTTCAAAAGTGAAGAAATAAACTTCTACAAGAAGCACTTTATCTGCCAAAGATAATAAATTCGGACAGTTTTAGAAGGTTTGAAAAGATTAAAAATTTATTTAAAATCTGAAAAGTTTTCACGATTTTTGATTATGTTAAATTAATTTTAAGAAAATAGTTTAAAACGTTTCAAATGGTTTCCTACAATTTCAGAAAAAAATGTTGAATATTTTAAACCAAAATTGTTCAATTTTCAAGATTAAAAAATTTGATACAAATTTCGAATAAATTTAAGAGATATTCAGAAGTTTTTAAAATATACAAAAACAATCTTAAAATTGAAATTATTTCATTAAATTCAAAAGAAGTTTAAATTTTTGAAGATTATGAATAAAAAAATTCGTAATTTTTTAAGAATTTGCAAAGCTTTCAAGAGAATACAAAAATTTTCATAATTTTTCTGGGAATATTTAAAATAATTTTTTATTTTACCAAATTTATTATAAGATAGTATTAAAAAAGATTTTTTAAAATTCCAAAAGATTTCCAAAAAAGAATCTAGATGGTTTTAATACAATTTTAGGAATAATTTGAGTCAGATTAAGAGACATTTAGGAATTTTTGAAGTTTTAAAGAAGTATAAAATATTTTGAAACTGGACATTTTATATTTCCATACGTTGATATATGTCCAAATGGTTTTTAGAATGACTCAATTTTTGCCTAAATTTTGGTAAAATCCGGTAAATTTTAACACATTTTCAGAAATTTCCTAGATACTTTTTCGACATATGAAATCTTCAAAAACCTTTATGATTTGTTTCAAGAAAACTAAGAAAATTATATTTATAAAGCCTCAAAGAAAATCCACAAAACAAAATAATAAATGTTCGATTTTTTAAAATAATGTTTCTCATCAAGTTATAATTGGCCTAAATTTTGCTTACTTTTTAAACTGAAAATTCTTTTTGTGCTTGATAAATTCAACTCTGTTTAATTTAAAAATAAAATATTTTTGGATTGGAATATCAAATGTTATTTTGTTTTTTTGTTAAGAATTTACGTTTCTTATATTGGAAAATTTAACTACTTGTTTAAAGATTATCTTTTTTATTGAAATTTTGATTTGTTATCTGAAATTTTCACAAAAGTCTTGAGAAAATTATATTTTTATAAGTTTAAAAACAAATAAAGAGATAAACCTAAAAAATAAATAAAAATTCGAAGTTTATTGCTTTGTATTAAATTAATAAATTAATTATATGTTTTTAATCTTTCCTTGAACTACTTTCTTATAAATTTATTCTGCAGGTTGACTGTTCATCTGTTTGATTGAAAATTGTATTATTTTGTGGACATTTTTTTTTTTTTGAAAATGTATTATATTCTACTGCATATTTAACTTCCATCCTTGATTGAAAATTTATATTTTTTTTATTGAAAACTCCACTATTCATTTGAAAATTAATCTTTTTTGGTAGAAAATCAAAGAAGTTTGAATGCATCAACTATTACACTTCGGCTAAACATTTACATTTTTTTTAAATCAACAATTTTATTGACAGTCTTTTTTTTGTAAATAATTCGAAAGTCTTTTAAAAATTCGTATCTTTTTGCTTAAAAATTCAACTATTTAATTGAAAATTAATTTTTCTTGAATGAAAATTAAATTTTGTTTTAAATTTATTTTGACGTGTTACAAAGTAAAGGGTTTTTTAAAACGTTAAACTTTTCAGGAATTTGAACACGTAATGAACTTAAAAAATAATAATAAATTAAAATTGTTAAAAGGTGGACATAACGTTGAATAATTCTAGGACGAGTTATATAATAAACGAAAAAAGTTTAAATAATTAATTACTAACGATTAAAATCTTCTCTTTTTGAGTTATAAAATATTTTGGAAAAAAATCTTTATCCCAGCCCACCAAAATCTTTTCATCTAAAAAATAATATTTCCAGGACAACGAACTGCTTTCTTTATTAACTGATATACGTCAATGTATATCGTTGCTCGATGAAAGACACAAATTGTTAATCGAAGCTTTATTGAATATACCATGGACAAATCGAAGTTTAGAAGTAACTTCAGCCTACAAAAAATTTGTAGAAGATCTAATGTGTGTACATGTTTATCACTCAAAGTTTGTGATGGAAAAACTAATTCTAAGACTTAAACCGGGTAAATAGACATCAATTAATTAAAAAAAAAAACAATATTAATGATAAAAAAACTCGATATTTATTTCAACTATTTTCTTAGCAAATGCGTCAGATCCTGAGTGGGAAGATGGAAAACCTAGAACTGAGGATGTACAAAGATTAAATCATGTTCACGATATTCTTCGAAAATTTTTAACCGTTATTCCTATGTAAGTATTAATTTTTCATTTATTTTTTTATTTTATTGCTTGATCATAAATAGCAATGCAATTATTTAATTTTCAATTATTTTTCATTTTAAGTATGATTGTTTGTCCATAAACTACGTTACCAATTTAGGGTTTCCCATTTTAAAATATTATCTCTTTTTCTCCTGCTTTTAAGAAATTTCACCCTTTTCTCGATTTTTCATTCAAAATTTCATTTTGGTTACAAATTCTACTGTGTGATTGAAAATTTAATAATTCTGTTAAAAATTCATCTGTTTTTTAAGTCATCTTTTTTGGTAAAAGAATCAAGAACTTGGTTGAAAGTTTAACTAATTTGTTAAAAATTATCTTTTTCAGTTATTTATTTAGTATTTATTTAAAAGTTCGTTTCTTTTTTGGTTGAAAATTAACTTTTGGCCGATAAAGGTTGAAAGATGTTTTTTTTTTTTTTGAGGAAATTAGGCCATATGTATTTTTCTGATTTGCAAACAGACTTTTTTCTACAAAGTTATGCGTATTAGTATTTTGAGATTTGCTTAAAAAACCTAATGCTTTCCTTTTTTTTTGCACAAGAATTTTCTGCTTTTTCTTCGAAACAATGATAGATACGAAAAATTGTTAAAATAAAAGTCTTTCTTTAATGAATAGAAACTTTAAAAAATTAGAAAAGCAAAAACAGGTTTTAAGAAAATCTTTTATTTTTCTTCAAGTTTTGAAAGCACAAAAAAAGTATAATTTCCGGAAAACCCTACCTTTTTTATTATTATAATAAATTTTTTTATAAGTTTCTACTAATAAAAGAAAGACATCTTAGCAACATCATGCGGGCTAACCCATTTTTAAGGCCGGGAAAATATTTTTTCCCCAAAAATGTAGTTCTTGATTTTTTTTCGTGAACCATGAAAAATATCGCAAAAGAACAAGAGGCATTTTTTGTAGAACTTTTTTAGACATGCAAAAAAATAATAAATAGCTCGATTAGGCCGAAATTTATACAGATTTAAATTTAGAAAATCGGGATTTTTGAAAAACAGACCACAAGATTCAAATATGCATAACTTTTTAGAAAAAATTCTGTTTGCAAATCGGAAAAATATTTTTTTCCTAATTTCCTCTAAAATACAACGTATTTCGCCCTCGACTTCAAGTGTAGGGCCCTGTCTGATTTAAAATAGATTCGGTCTTTTTTTAACTGAAAATTAAATACTGTTATATTTCTAGTTCAAAAAATATTTTTCTTCAGTTAAAAATGTCTCTATTTGGTTAAAAAGTGTTCTTTCTTATTTGAAAATGTGCGTTTTTTGGTAGAAACTTAATCTTTTTAGTTCAAAAGTCATTTTTTTCGTTGGAAATTTATCTGTTTGGTTTAAAATTGAACTATTTTCCTGAAAGCCCCTTTTTTGCATTCAACTGCTTTTTATTTAAAATAAAATCCTTTTTTTTTTGTTAAAATATAATTAATTACACTTTTCATGAAGAATTCATCTTTTACGAATGAACATTTATATGAAAATTGATCTTTTCTTTTTGAATATTCTATTATTTGATAGAACATTGATGTATTTTATTAAAAATTCAACTATTTTGCTGAAAATTCATCTTCTTTGGCGGAATTCGACTGTTTTTTATTTCAAATTAAAATAGCTTTTGGTTGAAATATCTAATATCATAAGTTTCGTTGACAATTCATCAGTTCAGTTCGAAAATTTAACTGCGTTTTGGAAAATAAAAGAATATTTTTGAAACTTAAACTAAATAGTTGAAAATTTTCTTTTTTTCTTTTGTTAAAAGTTCTTATTTTTTAGTTAAAAATTAAATTTTGATGTAGAAAACACGCCTTTTTTGCTAAAAATGCAACTGTTTGGTTAAAAGTGATTCTCTTTGATTGAGAATTTAACAATTTTGGTTGAAAATTAACTTTTTAGTTGTAAATTTACAGTCTTAAATGATAAATTCAACTGCTTTGTGGAAAATTAATTATTTTTGTTGTAAATCTATCATTTTGGGTAGAAAATTAATGTTATTTTTTAAAAGTTCGTCTTTCAGGCTGTTGATTCACCCAAAGCAACTTTTTTTTAATTCACCTTTTCTGGTTCAACTTTGGTAGAATATCTGCTTTTTTGTTTGTTAAAAATGAATTTTTTTAAATATTCGGTTGGAAATTTATGTATTTTGTTAAAAATTGGTATTTTTGGGTAAAAAATTAATCTTAGTTAAAAATTTAATTGCTTGGTATAAAATTTTTCTTCTTAATGGAAAAATCAACATTTTGGTTGAGAATGCACCTTGTTTTGTACAAAATTTTTGTTCTTAAGTTGAATTTAATCGGTTAAAATTTTTTTTTTTTTTTTGAAAATTCACCTCTTTAGATTAAAAATTACTTTCTGGTTGAAAATTCATCTTTTTTGTTGAAAATTCAACTATTTTGTTGAAAGTAAAACTGTTTTTTAAAATAATTAACTATTTGTAGAAAATTAACTTTTTTGTTGAAAGATTATAGTGTCGGGTGGGAAATTCAACTGTTTCGTGGAAAAATGAATATATCATGTTAAAAGTTCTTCTTTTTCATTATAAAATTAATATATTGTATTGAAAAATGCTTTTTCAGTATAAAATGTTTCTTCTAAATTGAAAAATCAACATTTTGTTTGAGAATGCAATTATTTTGTACAAAATTCATGTTTTTATGTTGAATTTAATCGATTAGAAATTCGATGTTTTAGTTGAAAATTAATTTTTCAGACTGAAAATGTAACTTTCATTTTTGTGGTTAAAAATAGTGTCGGGTGGAAAATTCAACTGTTTCATGGAAAAATTAATATATTTTGTTGAAAGTTCCTCTTTTTCAGCAGAAAATTTTTCTTCTCAATTGAAAAATCATCTTTTTCGTTGAGAATTCCACTATTTTGTACAAAATTCGTGTTTTTTAAGTTGAATTTAACTGTTTGAAATTTCTTTTTTTTTAATTAATTTTTTAGCCGGACATGTAACTACCATTTTCGATTGAAAACTTTTTTTTATTGGAAAATTCGATGATTTGGTTGAAAATTCATCGCTCTTAATTAAAAATTACATTCTTGTTGAGAATTCATCTTTCTAGGTTTAAAATTCAACTATTTTGTTGAGTCATCGTCGTTTTTGGTAAGAAATTGACCTATTTGTTTGAAATTTTATCTTTTTAAATTGAAAGTTTATCTTTCTTTCTTTTTTACTTTAAATTTAAATAATTTTTGTATTAAAAAACGAAATATTAAATTTTACGTTGAGAATTCATCTTTTTTTTTTACTGAACTATACAAATCATTGAAATGCGAAAAACGTAAATTCCGTGATTCAAAATTATCCCAAAATTGGTAACGTAGTGTATGAATGATCCCATTATAGGTTGTATTGGATTCTTGCGATAAATATATTTTTTATAAAGATGTTACATTTATTTTTTTAGGTCCCAAGATCTTTTGTTGCAAGTGCTAACATCAGCATATCCTCACATATCTGCTGGGACTCATTCACACGAATTATACGTATACGCTTTACTTCAAATTGTAGAATATGCACCTTATCTTCGAAGGAGCATACTGCATTTAATAGTTCACAGGTATTTATCTGAAATATTTCTTAAATTAGACAATTTGATCAAAAATCGACTTTTTTTAAATCAAAATTAATTTTTTCGGTTTGAAAATATCAGTGGATCTTTTTTTAGATACAATTTCTTTAATTCAGCCTGAAGAATTTTATATATTACTTCGAGTTTTTTTTCTAAATTTTATCAGATTCGTATTCACTAATTCGTTTTACTTTTATTTATTTAAATTAAATAGATTTTCTTTATTTTAAACATATTCTTCTATTCACTAGAATTATTTTTAGTTTATCTTGATTGAGGAGAATTAAAAAAATTGAGAAGAATCTAAATTTTTCAAATTCTGCTCAATCATTCAATGGATTTTTTTAGTTCTTTTTTTTTATTTTGAATCATTTGAAGTTAAATAAATTCAATGAATTTTTGTAATACTTTTGAATCCTTTTTAGTACTATTAGATTTTTTAAATTCACCTTGAATTTTTATTAATTTTCCTCGTTTTCTTCAAATTTCTTTAAATTTATTCAAAAATTATCTCATTCGCTAGTTGATTTTTAAAAACTATATTCTTTTAAAGTCTAATGAATATGATTAAAGTTCTTAAATTATTTTAAGTTCACTCCAATCATACTGTAATCAGTGGAATATTTTGAATTTTTTTAATTTTTTCGAGTCAATTGAATTCTTATGATTTTTATCGGACTTTTATTCAGTTTATTCCACTTTTTTTATATTCATTTCGAACTCAACCATAAAATTTTTTTAAATTAGTTTTTTAACTTTAAATTTTATCATTCTATTATAGGTTGAAAATGTATCCTTTTAGTTGAAAATTCAACTTTTACATTTCTCGTTTAGAATTCCCTTTCTTGTTTTTTTTTTGTAAATTTGACTACATAGTTGAAAGTGAAAGTATTTTGTTTAAAATTATTATTATTTGGTTTACAAATTGATGAGTTTAATTAAAAATGCATTTCTTTAGCTGAAAATTGCATTTTTTCTTTTTGGTTGAAAATTAATTCTTTCCGGAAAATGTAACTAATTTGTTCAATATTTTTTTTTTTAATTCCTTATTTTAATTAAAAGTTCATCTCTGCGTAAAAATTCTACTACATATTATATTTATCGTTGTGAATTCATTGTTTTTTGTAAATTAAACTACGTTATTGAAAATTAAAGTATTTTGTTAAATTTTCTTTTTGAAAATTCATGATCTGAATTAAAAATGCATCTCTTTCGTGGATAACTCCTTCTTTTTTTTGGTTGAAAATTCATCTTTTCCTGAAAATGTAACTAATTTGTTAAAAATGGTTTTTTGGTTGTGAAATTCATCATTTTAATTAAAAATTCAACTATTTTGGTAGAAAATTAATTTGTTTTCTTTGAGGATTAAATCATTTTGCTGGACATTTTTTTTTGTTTAGCCCAACTGCTTTGGATTTAAATTAAAATCTTTTTTGGTTGATATATCAACTGTTAGATATATTTTTTGTTGAGATCTTCAGATGAAAATTTTAACTATTTTGTTCATCATTATTTTTTGGTTGAAAATTTAACGAGTTGATCATATCAGTTGAAAATTTATCTCTTGGTTGATTTTTTTTTACTGAAAAATTAACTTCTGAATTTTTGATTGAAAAATGATCTTTCTTAGTTTTAACCAAATATGGAATAGTTAAATTTTCAGATAAAAAGATTCTCAACAAAATAAGAAAATTCAACAAAGTTGATAAATTTTCAACCAAAAAAATGAATATTTTGGGGTAAGAAAATTAATTTTCTTCGCAAAAAAAAAACAAATTCAGAACAAAATGCATAGATTTTCAGCAAGATCACTTAATTTTAAGGGAAAAAAAACGAATTATCTATTAAAAAAAGGTGAATTTCTAGCCCAAAAATATGATTTTTTTATCAAAAAGTTTAATTTTCTACTAAAGTGTTGAATTTTTAATAAAAAAAGGTGCATTTTCTAAAAACCAGTAGAATTTTGAACATAAAAGTTTATTCAAAAGAATTTAATTGAATTTGATACTATAATTATGAATTCCTAATAAAACAAATTAATTATTTTATAAAGTAGTTCAAATTAAAGTCAAATAATCGACTTTCCAACGAAAAAAGCCTAATTCTCAAGGAAATATATAACAATCAATAACTAAACCAAAAAATTGTATTTTTAACCAAGTAGATTGAATTTCCATCAATAAGAGTAAATTTCAATCAAATCTGGAATGTTCAACCAAAAAGTTGAACTTTAAAAAAAAAATTTCAACCAAATGATTTATTTTTTAACTGGAAAAGGTCAATTTTAAACTAATAATTGAATAGTATAATTTCCATTGAAAAAAAATTATTTTCGACCAAACATGGAACGAATTTTCATCAAAATAGTTAAATTTTTAATAAAAAAAATGAACCTTCAACTAAAAAAATGAATTCTTAAGAAATTAGTTGGATTGTTGATAAAAGGGGTGACTTTTTCACAATATAAATACATTTTTAACAAAATAATTAAATTTTTAAGGAAATAATAGAATTTTTAACCAAACGAGATGAATTCCGAACCAAAATTATAATAGTAGCCTTTTCCATAAAAAATGAAATTTTCCCCAAACCGAGAATTTTACAAAGTTTCAGAAAAAAATCTGTCCGTCTTTGAGTTTAACAGTTTTTCAAATAACCATTAATAATCATTCAAAACTAAACTTTGAATGTTACAATTTTAAATTGTTCTATTTGACAAAAACTTAAATTTTGATGCATAATAAATACTGCCAAAACCGGCTATTCTTGCGGAATTTGAATACAAGCCTAATTTAAAACAAAATATAGATTTTTGCAGATTTGAAACAAAACAAAAATTTTTTGAAGCTATTTAAGAATTAGGAAAGGCTTCAAAAAGAATGAAAAACATTTTCTTATTAGACTGGAAAACCCTGGAAATGACAGTGAATTTATTTTTTGACCAGGAATTTTAATGATCAATTATGATATTCAATTTAGAATGCTTAATAAGAGAATCTTTCAGTTTACAAATTTCTCATTTTACATGTTAATTTTTAAGCGTATATTTTAATTAAACGAATTTAAAAATGCACTTTTTAAGGATTAGAAAGTGAATAATATGTGAGAGAAGAAACTTTAAAAACTATTTTGAAGTTTAAAATAACTTCAAAATAATACATCCACAATTAAAGGCTTTTATTAAATTTCAAATATTGTTAAAGTATAAAATATTCCATTTTTAAACGACTAAATTGAGAGTTTTTTAAATTAAGAAAATGAATTACCTAATATTTAGAAATATCCGACGGTTCACTTAATAACTGTATTTACAAATCAAATATTTGAAATTAAGCAAAAGAAAATAACCTTTGAACGTTACAATTTTAATTGTTTTTATTTTTAAAAAAATATTTGAAAAACAAATTGTGGAATTTTGATAATAAATAACAATTGAGTACCTATTATTTTGAGAAAAAATTCGATTAATGTTAAGAGATATTTAAGTTTTGCAAAAATTTTTAATTAGTGTAAAATTTGAAATGATTTTCAATAAAATTCATTTTTATTTTGAAAAATTAATTTGAATACAATATTTAAAAAGATATAGGAAAATTTGCAAAATTATCAAGAACTAATGTTAAAGATTTTAAGGATTTTTTAAAATTTTGCAATATTTTTTTTTAATGTTAGGAAACATGGAAATCATTTAAAAAGTTGTTAGTTCTTTCAAAGCTTCAAAATAAAAATTTCGTAGAATTTTAAGAATTTTGAAACCAGTTAAAATAAAAATAATTTAAATTTTATTTTAAGAATTGTTTAGTAAAAAAATGTAATTGTTCAATTTTTAATGTTTCTAGTTTAAAATTGATTAAAACTATATAATTAAATAAATGTAATTCATTGATTGATTTATTGATAAAAGTTTAAAATATTTAAATTGACAGTTTGACTGCATTTAATTGAAATTTTTTTAGTTAAATAGTGTTGGTATCTTTCGTTTTATACTTTTAAATGATTGATTATTTGAGTTTAAAATTCAAGACTTCCAATTTGATTGCTTTAATTTGCAAAAATTAGCTTTAGGTATCAAGTTTTTAAATTTCATTGACCGTGAAAAATGTTTGTGAACCGAGAAAAAAACGGGAAATGGCTGGAAATTTTTTTACATTCTCATAATTTATAACTGAGAAAATATTAAAATTGTCCGAAATTTGACAGCCCAGTTTTTCAAGGGATCTCAACGTTTCGAGACACCCTAAATATGAAAATGAAGTTTTTACGATGACGTCTATCTGTTCGTCCATCCGTAAACACGATAACTCTCGAAAAAAAATGAACGAATCAAATCGATCATTGGCACACTTTTTTAGATCCTAAAAGGAAGCATTTTCATAATTTTTAGGACCATTTTTTTTATATTTAAGAATGTTATTTCCGTCTATTTATAGTACTCAGAAAGCCAAAGAATTGATCCTAATGACTGTTTTCGATCAAAAGAAAATCAAATTTTGACTACGCAAAAAATAATGAAAAATAAAAAATTCCATTTTGTGGTCAAACCATGTAGGATACGAAAAAAGATGAATTACAAAAATTGTGATCCCAAAAAAGGTGTACAGTTTCGATAAAAATCACTTCTTGATAGGACGCGTTATTTTTGTTTTATTCTTGAAAGTTATGAAAAAAAGTCATTCAACAAAACCTGTTTAAAACCAATACCAATGATTTTTGCGAGTATCAATTATTCAAAAAATTCTCTTGTCATAATTTTTTAATTGTAATTTACAAATTTCTATTTTGCGGACACGTAAATAATATACTTTTTCACTGCTATATGGTTAGTTTAATAATGTATTAACAATAGATCACGATTCGATTTTAAAAAAAATTTTGCTAAAAAATGGAAAAATTAACGTAAAAAAATTGCTTCGTGACGTATGTTTATTTTTTAGCCAAATACCTATATTATCGACCTCACTTTATCAGCTCACTGAATATTTTTTTGAACCTAAGAACTTTTTTTGTAAATAAAATGTTGAGTTGAAACTTTGGAAAATGTATTAGAGCATAATAAAGTACGTTTAGGTACTGCCTTTTGGTTTGAACGTTCGAACTTTTTTTATACATAAAAGATCGGTCTCAAACTTTGAGAAATGCAAGAGCCGAAAGAAAACTACGTTTAAGTACAAAGCTTAATAATA
>NC_046664.1:52846524-52852719 GCF_010883055.1 Belonocnema kinseyi
TTGAACGTTCGAACTTTTTTTATACATAAAAGATCGGTCTCAAACTTTGAGAAATGCAAGAGCCGAAAGAAAACTACGTTTAAGTACAAAGCTTAATAATAAAAGATGTAAAAAAAATTTCAACAATAAATTCCAACGGCATCAGCCGGTAACGTTGTACACGAAAATACGAACCCTCTAGAGCCTCGTCTAGTGGCCGCCAGGTTTCGTATTTTCGTGTACAACGTTACAGGCTGATGCCGTTGGAATTGATTGTTGAAATTTTTTTACATCTTTTATTATCAAGCTTTGTACTCAAACGTAGTTTTCTTTCGGCTCTTGCATTTCTCAAAGTTTGAGACCGATTTTTTATGTATAAAAAAAGTTCGAACGTTCAAAAACGGTCGAGGTGCAGAAAAAAGATAAAATAATTTTCAGTGAAGTTCCTACCGAAATGCAGTACCTAAACGTACTTTATTGTACTCTAATACATTTCCCAAAGTTTCAGCTCGATATTTTATTTACAAAAAAAGTTCTTAGGTTCAAAAAAAGTAAAAAACATTCAGTGAACTGATAAAGTGAGGTCGGCAATATAGGTATTTAGCTGTGTCACATGCCCTCAGCATTCCAAATGCAAAGAATAAATATCCAAGCGCGAAGCGCGAGATTCAACAGCCGCGCGCCCAAACTTGCGAACCGCGCTTCCTTGAAAAATTCCTCGAAATTGAGAAATCAAATTTCGTTTTCAGGTTAGTAGAACTGGACGCGAGCGCTTCGCCTTCAGAAATTCATGCCCACGAAGAAGACGAAATGGAGGAGGACAACGAAATCAACGGTGCAATATTTAGTCTAGACGATTCGACAGAAAAGAAACTGTCAACACCTCAAAAACGCCAACCCATGAAACATCCGGCTGCTCGAACTCTCGACGCCTGTATCGAGCAGATGTTTGACTACATCCACGAGACGTGTCATGTTGATGGAAAAATTGATGTCGATTCTCTCCGCGGTGTCTACAACGACCTCCTCCACATTTTCGAAGAACTCATCCTTCCCACTTGTGGACACCACGTTCAGTTTCTCCTTTTTTATGTCTGCAGCTTCAAAGTGGCAGTTGCCGAGGCATTTGTAAAATTTCTCTGGCAAAAGGTTTCGAATCCGAATGTGCCATACTTTTTGCGACAGCAGGCAGTCGCTTATATTGTGAGTTTGTTGGCGAGGGCGACATTTATCCCGCTCAGTTTACTTCAGGGTGTCCTGTCCGAAATGGCCGCTTGGGTGCATGCTTACATTTGCTCCCAAGATATGATGGAATGTGCCAATAGCGATGTACGAGTTCATGCTGTATTTTTTGCCATTTGTCAAGGGATGTTTTATCTGATAGCGTTCCGGCACAAGGATATGACAAATGGAAAGAAAAGTAAGTGTACCTTCATCTACATAATTGCGGGGATCGCAGACTTTTTCATATTTCCCTGACTCTCCTCCTTCTCTTCAAATGCACTATATTTTCTATATATAGAAAAATCCCGTATCACGGTGTTTGTCACCACTAAACTCCGAAGATACTTAACCGATCTCGATGAAATTTTGTATACTGTGTGTAATTTGGTACAACTTAAAGGATAGGATACTTTTTTATCTCATTTAATTGCTTCATTTTTTTTATTGCAAATTAAATGTTTTTATTTGTATACTTCATAATTTTCTAATAGATGTCGGCGTGAGTGAGTTTGTGGACCGACACTTGAACATTTCACGTTATCTAGGTTGGGTGAGCAGCCAGTAGATGACGCCAACTTTAGTATAATATAAATTTAACGTAGTATAACTAGAGTTCTTAAATTCCCGAGAATTTAATTTCAAGATATATAACCGAGAATATGACAGCATTTAGGAGAATTTATGATTTTTAACAATATTTTTATTGTTCAGGTTATATCAGCGGTTGAATATAAATTATTTACTGGCTCAGACATATTCAGGAATTTAAAATATGCAAAACAGTAGCTCATTAATTATTTAACACTGTAAGATTGAAACTCTATCCTCAAAATTTGATTGCCTCACATTTCTTAATAAATATCACAAAGTAGAATAAGAAGACCCCACTCCCGGAAAATTTGGACGCGTGACATTTTCAAAATTTTCTGATTTTGTTAAAATAATTTTTTATTTCAAATCATTAATATTCAAATACCAGTTTTTTAATCATATATTTTTATCATAGAATATTTTATAAGCGGAATAAAACAATGTTTCATATACAAATTTAACATTTTCAAATGTATTAATTTATTTCAAACAAAAAAAAAGTTTTTTCTACTTTAAGAGATAATTCTTTAACAAAATAGTGAAATTCTCAACAAAATAATTGAATTTTTAACATAATAGTTGAATATTTAACCTAAAAAGACAAATTTCCAACGAAAAAGTGTCGTAGTTTATATTATAATCAAAAAAGAATTAAATTTATACAACAAAAGAAAAGAATTTTAAAACCAAAAAGACGAATTTCTAACAAATAAAGATTTTTCACTCAAAAAAGAAATGAAAGTTTATCTAAATTATTGAATCTTCAAAATGAATTGTTTTTTGTTTAAAATTAATTTTTTGACTGAACACTGTTTCACTTTTTGTTAAAAATTTGATCTTTTCAAGTTGAATATGCAACAGTTTGGTTAAAAGTGCATGTATTTTTTCCAACAAAATTTCCTTTTTAATAGAAAATTAATCATCTCGGCTGAAAATCCACCTATTTGGTTAAAAATGCATGTGTTTTAATGTGAAGTTATTTTATTTTGCAGACAATTGATCTTCTTTGTTGGAAATTAATCTTTTTTCTGGAAAATTGATGTATTTTGTTGTCATTTTTTTATTTGAAAATTTAACTATTTTATTTTTTGTTGAAAATTTATTCTTTTCAGTTGAAAATTCATCTATTTGGGTGAAAAATTGATTTTTTCTTGTGTTCGAAATTAATGTTTGAACTGTTTCACTTTTCGTTATAAATATGATCATTTCAAGTAGAAAATTAAACATTTTCGTGGAAAATGCATGTATTTTGATGCAAATTCGTCCCTTTTATTAAAAAATTAATCTTCTTGGTTGAAAATTCAACTATTATGTTGAAAATTCATGTATTTTTTTGTAGATTTTTTTTTGTTCAAAATTTATCTTCTTGGTTGAAAATTCAATAATGCTTAGCGGAAAGTCGAATTACATTATTAAAAGTTCATTTTACTGGTTGAAGATTCATATTTTCATTTGAGAATTCTGTTTTTTTTTTTTTGTAAAAATTCATTTTCTTAATTAAAAATGTAACGATTCCACTTCTTGTTGAAAATTAATTTTTTTAAGTTGAAAAATGACTGTAAAAATGTCCAATTACATTTTTTTTATTTTTATTTTTACTCTATGACATTAATCTTATGTTTAAATAGTTAAAACTTTGATAATTCAGGTTAAAACCTTTTGGAAAAGGTACACATTGTACTGCAACTTCCAGGATTGAGAAAGGAGTTTTTAATCAAATAAATTCGGAGTTTGAAAAAATGTTTTTTGGCTAAATTTTATTTTAATTTATGTGGACTGTAAGACATCAAGAAAAATCTCTGATTTAACATTTATACTAAATGGGAAATTAAGTTTCTTGTTCGAAATTTAATTTTTGAAACTCAAAATTTAACATCCACTTTTTGTTTCAAATTGATATGCAAGTTCAGCTATTTGGTTGAAAATTGATGTATTTCGTTGAAAATTTGTCTTCTTTAGTAAAAAATTAATTTTCTTCGTATAAAATTCAACTATGCTTGGTTTAAAATGAAACTACCATGTTCAAATTTGAAGCTGAATATTCATCTTATTGTTTGAAGAATAAACTACTTTCTTGAAAAGTCGCCTTTTTCCGCATAATTAATCTTATTAACTGAAAAGTGTAAACTCTATTAAATAAAAGTGCTAGTAAATTACACCGGCACGTAAAAAAAGTTGTCTGCCCGGCGGACTACACCAGCATATCTATATGTTTTTGGGGTCGCTGAATCCGAATCCGGGGTCTAAATAACCCAGTTGGCTCATATTTTTTTAGGAAAACGCAAAAATAGACGTACAATCGAAGTAAACAGCGATTTTTGTGTATATTTTTGTAAAAAAATAAATATATTCTTATGCCCAGTGGTCTTAGTCAGCATATCTAATGATTTTGAGATCGCTGAATCCGAATTTGAGGTCCAAATAACCCAGTGGGCTTATAATCTTTCGAAAAACGCAAAATGGATGTTTTCGTCATTTTTACGTCTATTTCTGCGTTTTTTCAAAACAATATGGAGCCAACTGGGTTACTTGAACCCCGGATTCGGATTTAGCGACCCCAAAATCATATAGATATGCTTATTAAGACCAACGGGCATGAAGACATTTTTTTTGCAAACATATATCTGAAAAATTGCTGTTTTCGTCGATTTTATGTTTTTCAAAACAATATGAGCCAACTGGGTTATTTGGTCCCCAGATTCGGGTTGAGCGACCCAAAAAACAATTAGATATGCTAGTTTAGTCCGCCGGGCAGACCACTTTTTTGTGTGTGTCGGTATTATTTTTCCGTCAATTTTTTTACATTATCAACAAGAGAAGGTATTCGATTTTGTCAAATTTGCCCCCCCCCCCCCCTCGTTTTTGTTAAATGTCCACGTTTTGAGACCTCTGAATCGGAATATCAGGTTTTTACGAATGTTTCTCCCCCCCTCTCTGTCTTTTTGTGTCCGTGTGTGTTTTTTCACGTAATATTGCAAGAGATTTGAATTAACACAATAGTATATAATAAAATTTCTCTTGTGATTATAATTGTTTATATTATAAACAAAGTTAATTTACAAATGCAGTAATCAGACATTTTTCGATAGAAATATTTGTTGTTATTGATGTATATTTGTTGTAATTAGGAAATTTGTGATCAAGTTTAGCAAAATTCATAATTAGTTTATTAATCTTATGATTTTTTAAACGAATTTAATAAACAAATGCATTATTAGGGTATTTTTCGTCAGAAAAATTCGGTTTTTTCAATGCCACTCTTTTCAGTTGGGAACTTCATGACAATTTTAATAATATTCATAATAAGTTGATAAATTTTACAATTTCTTCAAATTTAACCAACAAATGTATTAATCAGGTATCTACCTGCAGAAAAACTCGTTTTTTTCTATGTCAACTGTTTTAATTGGGAAGTTCATGATAACTTCAGCAAAATTCATAATTTTTTGATCAATTTTATGATTTTTAAAACACATTTTAATAAACAAATGCATAAGTGGGGCATCTGCCAATGGAAAAATTCTGTTTTGTTTCGATGTCAGATTTTTAATTCAAATCTTCATAATAAATTCGGCAGCATTCATGAGTTGATAAATTTTATAATTTTTAAAAACAAATTTAACGAAAAAATGCGTTATTCGCGGTCATCTGTCGATTAACAAATATTTTTTTCGATATCCTAATTAAAAAAGTTGCTATAGAAAAAAAAACGAATTTTTCTGTGGACAAAGGCCTGATTAATGAATTTGTTGATTAAGTTTGTTTAAAGAAATCATAAAATTTATCAACTTATTATGAATGTTGCTGAAATTCTAATAAAGTTCCCAACTGGAAAGAATGGCATTGAAACCCATGAATTATTCTGCCGACAAATGCCCCAATAATGTATTTTTTTATAAAATTTGTTTTTGAAAAATCACACGATTAATCAACAAATTATGAATTTTGCTCAAATTATCATAAAGCTCCTAATTTAGTAAAATGTACTTAAAAAATCACGAATTTTTCTATCGAAAAATGCATGATTACTGCATTTGTTCATTAAATTTGTTTATAACATAAAGAATTATAATCTTAAGAGAAATTTTCTATAGTATCATATAATTTCCATTCAAGTTTCTTTTAATACAAATAGAAAAAACGTTTAATATATAATATTGGAACATCTTAACCTAATATTACTTTATGAAACTGAGGTGATTTCAACACTTTTGTTATTGATGAGCACCGGGAACGTCAAATAGATAAAATTTCCATTTTTCCGTCATACTTTTTTATTTACAAAAATTGAAAACCTGATTGAAAAATCCGGCTCGACAAATCTCTTTGAAATCTTAACAGCTTTTTTTCAATTTTTTTTTGTTCAAATTGCTCAATGTTTGTTGTCTGTACGTTATTTGA
>NC_046664.1:52852729-52853504 GCF_010883055.1 Belonocnema kinseyi
CCCCCCCCCGACCCCAAACCCTCATTAATCGAAGTTTCGTGGGTAACTGAGGTAGGGATTTAATTTAGGAGTTAGAAAAAGGTAAGGCTGTTGTATAAATCGTATGTGCTACGTTTAAATCGCAAAAATAAAATTGGAAATGAGCAAATTCAGTTTTTGAAAATTGAATTCATAATATACAAGTTGAGATACAAATTCGAGTGCGAAGCACGAGATACGTGATGAGAATGTATTCGTTAAAGCCGAAGGAGCTTTAACTAAAAAGAATTCACTATCACCAAATTACTGCTGTCGATGTTTAGACCTTTAGTTTTAAAAATCTTTTTTTCAATTTTTTTTTGTTCAATTTGCTCAATATTTGTTGGCTGTACGTTATTTGAAATTAATCCCCCCCCCCCCGGCCCCAAAACCTTATTAATCGAAGTTTCATGGGTCACTGAGGTAGGGATTTAATTTAGAAGTTAAAAAAAGGTAAGGCTGTTGAATAAATCGTATGTGCTACGTTTAAATCGCCAAAATAAAATTGGAAATGAGCAAATTCAGTTTTTGAAAATTGAATTCATAATATACAAGTTGAGATACAAATTCGAGTGCGAAGCACGAGATACGTGATGAGAATGTATTCGTTAAAGCCGAAGGAGCTTTAACTAAAAAGAAGTCACTATCACCAAATTACTGCTGTCGATGTTTAGACCTTTAGTTTTAAAAATCTTTTTTCAATTTTTTTTTTGTTCAATTTGCTCAATATTTGTTGGCTGTACGTTATTTGAAATTA
>NC_046664.1:52853604-52912293 GCF_010883055.1 Belonocnema kinseyi
CGTGATGAGAATGTATTCGTTAAAGCCGAAGGAGTTTTAACAAAAAAGAATTCACTATCACCAAATTACTGCTGTCGATGTTTAGACCTTTAGTTTTAAAAAAGCTTTGCACAAATGTAAGGAATATACAAAGACCGAGCGCGGAGCGCGAGATAGATATATTATCGAGTGCGAGAACCAACAGTCGCGCGCCCTAGGCGCGCTCAAACTAGCGAGCGGCGCGCGCTGCGCGGTATGAGGATGTTCCCGCGAAGCCGGCGGATTTTTTTATCAGACCTTCCCTACATTATATCTGCATTATAAATAATCGTTTAAACTCGCCTCCTTTTTCAGATCTCCTCTTTTTACAAGGCCTCAACCTGAACAAAATTGTCAGCTGCAGACTGAATCCCTTGAAGGTCTGCCAGCCGGCCGTTGTCCAAAATTTTGCAGCAGTAACCAGAAAGTACCAACTTGCTTATTGCTACACAGTGATTGAACACAATGCTCGCAACAATCTTCCCATCTACCAAATGGGAAATGTCACGACGATCACTCTCGATCCGTTTTTCCCGTTTGATCCTTACCTGTTGCAGTGGAGCGAGCATCGAATAAGTCCTCTCTATTACAGCAGTCAGTGTATGACTTTAAGTGTGGAAAGCCCGAAGAACAATCAGTACGAGGATGAGGACGACTTTATGGACGAATCCTTCTCGACTGACTCCAGTTCCCATAGTTACGTTGACAAATTTTCATATGGAACTTCACCAGGATTTATACAAACGTAAAAATGTAATATTTCCTTATCTTTCGTAATAAAAATATTAAAAAAAAAGAGTATTAATGCCACTGAGTCGCCGTGTTTCAATTTACACGGGGGTTTCGCATTAGTACTTACAATTTTAGAAAATCTCCAGTGTTGGAGTCGAGATTCTGAATACGTTCTAGTATTCGATAATTGGACAATTATTAGGGTGTCGAGTCAGGGTGGCCCACTCGGGAGAACCGGAAGAAAATTGTGACTGAAAAATTGTAAAGGGGAGATTTTTCGGCTTTTTACAATTAGCGCATTTTTTAGCTTGTAAATTTGTTCATAAATTTGATTTTTTTCTCCCTAAAAAATGCAGGTTTCTTTCATCAATATGTGAAGGGACTTATATAAAAATGGTCATGTAATTTAATTTTTATTGTAGAAAAAATTAATCTGGAACAACAAATGTAGAAGTTGATATTTCAACCAAAAAAATATTTTCATTTTTAAATAAAAACTGTTTTTGAAATAAATAATTCTATTTCGAATCAACGAGATGAGAGATTTTTCAGTTACGAGAGAGAGCAAAATTGTAAACAAGTCGTTAAATTTTGAAAGCAGAAAGATGAATTTTCAAATAAGAACATTATTTTTTCTGTCAGAAAGAACGAATGTTCAACCTGGAAAAAATATGGAATTGTCAGGGAATTTGTTTTAGTCAGGGTTTTTTTTAGAGCAGGCTTGATTTTTGTTTATACTGCAATATAAAGTTGAATAAGAACGACTTTTAATTTTTAAAAGTAGCTTTATATGACTATTTTTTATTGAAAATTGATCGTTTGGAGTTGAAAATTCTTGTATTTTGTAAAAAAAATCATCTACTTTGTTGAAAATTCGTTCTTTTTTATAGAAAATTATTTTTTTAAGTTGTGAATTTATCTATTTGGTGAAAAATTTATGAATTTGCTTAAAAAGTCGTCTTATTCGATCGTGTAATTTAATTTTTATTCCAGAAAATATTAATTCTAAACAATAAGTGTAGAAGGTAATATTTTAACCAATAAAGATTTTAATTTTTGTTTAGAAATAGCTGAGTTCAATAAAAAAGACAAGTTTTTCACTTTTCACATTTTGAAACAAATCAAAATGGATTTTCAAAAAAATAATTCTATTTTGAATCAACTAGATGAAAGATTTTTCAGTCACGAGAGAAAAAAATTGCAAATAAGTCGTTAAATTTTCAAGCAGAAAGATGAATTTTCAAATAAGAAAATGAGTTTTCTATCAGAAAGAACGAATTTTCAACCTGGAAAAACCCTTGGAATTATCATGGATTTCTTTTAGAGAAAACTTGATTTTTTTTTAAATTGAAAAATAAAATTAAATAGCAATGATCTTTAATTTGTAAAAGTAGCTTTATATAATATTTTTGGTTAAAAATGGATCGTTTTTAGTTGAAAATTCTTGTATTTTGTAAAAAATTCATATACTTTGTTGAAAATTCGTTCTTTTTGGTAGAAAGTTAATTATTTTAGTTGCGAATTTATCTATTTGGTGAACAATTTATGTATTTTGTTAAAAGTCGTCTTTGATTAAAAATTCATCTTTGATCAAAATTCATCTTTTTTCTTGAAAATTTAAGGACTTGTTTGCAGTTTTTCTCTCTCTTAACTAAAAATCTTTCTTATCTGAAAATTCGACTCATGCTGAAAAGTCGTATTTTTTGTTTAATTCGACTGTTCTTAATTAAAAATAAAAAACATTAGTTAAAAATTATTATTTTTTTGGTTGAAGATTCATCTTTTTATTTTAAAGTTTATTTATTTTTTTTAAATAAGCTATTTTGTTGAAAATTGAAGTATTTCTTATTTAAAAATTTTGTAGCTACATTTTTTTTTTGTTGAAAATTTATCTGTTTGATCGAATATTAATTTTTCTAATCAAAAATTTAACTATTCAATTTTTGTTTTGAAAGGTTATATATTTTAGTAGAAAATTCGCCTTTTATGATAGAAATTAATCTTCTTAGTTGAAATTTAATTTTTTTTGGTGGAAAATTCAACTATTACAGTTTAAGATTCGTAATTTTAGTTCGAAATTCATCACTGTTCTAAAAAGTAACTATTTTTTTGTAACTATTTTTTCTAAATATTATTTAGTTTCAACTAAAAATGTAACCATCTTAATTAAATGTTCCATTATTTTAGTTTAAAATGCAGGACGTTTTTTGAAGATTCGTCTTTTGTGTCGAAATTAATCTTTTGGGTTGAAAATATAATTTCTGGTTAAATATTGAATTATTCCAATAAAATATTCATCATATTAGTTAAAATTGATTGAAAATTATTTATTTTTTTAACTGAAAATTTAGATATTCCTTTTTTAGCAGAAAATTTAACCGAAAATTTAACTTGTGTATTTTTTGTTAAAAACTGATCGTTTTGAGTTGAAAATTCTTATAATTTGTTAAAAATTGATATATTTTTTTGAAAATTCGTTCTTTTTGGTAGAAAATTAATTTTTTTATTTGCAAATTTTTCAATTTGCTTAACAATTCATTCACTTTGTTGCAAAATATTTTTCTTTGATCAAAAACTAATCTTCTTGGAGAGAATTTCATCTTTTTGCTTGAAAATTTGACGAATTTTAAGCAATTTTTTCTCTCATAACTAAAAATCTTTCTTATCTGAAAAATTCAGCTCATGTTAAAAATTTGTCTCTTTTTTTGTTTAATTCAAATGTCTTTAATTCAAAATTAAAATATTTTTTGGTGGAATAAAAATTCAATTACTTGGTTAAAAGTTAAACTCTTTAGCTAAAAAATATTATTTTTTTTTTGGGTTGAAGATTCATATTTTTAATTGAAAATTCATCTCTTTTTTGAAAAAGGATCTATTTTGTTGAAAATTAATTTTTTTTTACTGAAAATTTAACTATTTTGTAGGTAAAAGTTTTTTTCTCAAATTATTGTATTTAACTATTTAATTTTTAGTTGAAAATTCGTCTTTTTAGGTAGAAATTAATCTTTTTGGTGGAAAATGTAGCTATTTCAGTTCAAGATTAATAATTTCAGTTCAAAATTCATCACCGTTTGAAAATGTAACAATTTTTTTTGAAAATTATTTTTGTTTGTTTGAAAATTATTTAGTTTGAACTGTAAATTTAACTATTCTCATTGAATATTCCACCATTTTTATTGAAAATTCAGGTATTTTGTTGAAAATTCGGTTTTTTTTTTTTTAAAGAAATTAATCTTCTGAATTGAAAAAAAACAAGATTTCTGGTTGAAAATGTAACTATTCCAGTAAAAGAATCATTATTTTGTTTCAAAATTCTTTAGTTAGGTTGAAAGCAAATTTTTGAAACCAAAATATAACCATTCCTTTTTCGGTAGAAAAGTAATCTTCATGTTTGAAAATTCATCCTTTTGATTGAAAATTAAATTACTTGTTTAAAAATCAAACTCTTTTCTCAAAAATTAATTTATTCCAGTTGGAGGTTCATTATTTTAGTTAAAAATTCATCACTGGTTGAAAGTTTTTTTTATAAGATGCTTGAAAATTATTTAAAAACCCATTATTGTTTAAAATAAATTTGGGTAAAAGAATTTTCGGATTAAAAAATATTTAGGGTCACGAAATGAGCAAAAATAATAGAGGAAATTTCAATACCTAAATTTCTTTTAGATTATTTATTAAGATTTACATTTCAAATGTTCGAAAATGAATTCTAGCTTTGAGGAATCCTTTCCAAAAATATATTTTTATTTTATTTTAATTTCCCAAGTTTTGAGTGGCCATCCTGATATAAACGAGAATGTTGAGTTATGCATATTAATTAAGATTTTATCAGATTTATTAAAAATGAAAATTTCCCGATACATTCATCTAGTATCAAAAATCGTCTTTATAATTCTTGCAGCTAGTTTTATTTATGTACATAAATGAGGAATATAAAAAATGGAATGAATCATGTTTTGCAAGTCTTACAAGGAGATTTCTTCGGAGATTTTCTATTTCAGATTTCTTTGATTTTTCTCGAGGTCTGTCTAAATTAAGGAACTTATTTTTTTAGAAATTTGTAAAAAAATATATATTCTTTCGAAGTCTGGCCTGGTGTAAAATTTGCTCATGAATGATGACGCAACTTTCCTTTGGCTATAATGCTTCCAAGTATTGAGGTAGCTCATCTTGTTGTCGAATTAATGTTGCTAAAGCGCCTTCTAAATTTTCGGGTAAATGATCGAGAAGCATTCTTGGCATTACTGTCATTTCCATAAAATCTTCTGGTTGCGCCCATCGCATCTCGTATTTTCGCTCTTTACTCTTCCTGTATTTGCAAAATAAAATTACTAGCGTATACTTTTTTTGTGTTGATTTTTAAAAAGTTTAAATAATTAAAAATTTAATACTTTTTAATGCGACTTTAAAAAAATTGATGATTTAAAATTAAGGTTCTTATGATTATGAACACTTCAAAATTGGCTTTTATTTCAATTGAAATAAAGTCTGAATTCAACTTTGTAGAATTAAAATGAATAATAAAAACCTTTTTTTAAATTAAAATTTCGAAAACTTGAAAGTATGTTTACTTCTTTTTCTCTGCGGGCGGTACTTTGTACTTCACGACATGAAGTATTCTGCCAGCAGTAAATAATCTTACTTCTGAAAATCTTCTTCTGGTAACGTCTCGTTCCAAAATCCTCGTTTCCTTAAAAATTAAATAATTATTAATAATAGAAGAATAAAAATTAATACAAATTAGCAATAAATTAGTTATTATTTGCCTCTTAATTAAAATGGTTCAATTACGAAGATTTGAAACTTTTATTTATTCAATTCTGAATATTAAGAATTAAAACTTTACAGATTGAAAGGCATATTTTAACAATTAAAAATTGAAAAGTTCTGCACAATATTCCAAATTAAATCACTTTGTTCACTGTTAGTCTCTTTTTAAGATTTTTGACAATTTTCCTGATTTTCCGCTCTTACCGTATTTGCTACAAGTGTAAATAATTTTATATATTTAAATTTCAAATCCAAAAAAGCTAATTTTAATTTAAAAATATTAATAGTTGAAAATTAGACAATTTTAGTTTTAAAACCTTAAATGTTAAATAGTTTTAATTCTGTTTGAAACGTTTAAATGGAGACAATAGTTGAAATTCTTTTTATTTAGAACATTCCAAAACGAATAAGTGTAATTTTATATATTTAAATAAGGACAATCCCAAATATAAATTGTTGAAAATTAAATAATTTCTGATTTAATCTAAAAATAAATTGAATCTCCAAATTGTATAAATTTTCAAGCCTTAATAAATAAATAAATACAATTTTAAACTAAAGTCTTTTATTGAAACCTACAAATTAAATAATTGAACATTTTCAAAATTAAAGATTGTTTTGAATGGAATCCTTTAAATTTAACGTTGAATTTTAGAAACGTTTAAAATGAATAGTTTCTGAGTCATAGAGTGAAAAATGGTATATTTTAAATTTAATTTCTGCGGTTCCGAGGTCTGCGAAAATTCAAATCTAATGTACGAAAAATAGCTTTTTTTATACAAATTATTAATAGAAGTTTATAGTTAATTTGTAAAATTAAGCCAAAGTGTCTGTCATTCAGTTTGAAGAGAAACAATTAAATTTTGGTAAGTACGGTCAGTTTTTCTTGCATAATTCTGAAATTCACAAATATAACTTTATTGTTTACTTAAAAAAATGCTAAAAGTACATGTTTTCAAAGGGTTTCTATTTTTTACAGCGAAAACTAAAAACTACCTTATTTTAAAATGAAATACACTATTTTGGAGAAATATCGTGTTATTTTTTTATTGAATTCAAATGTTTTTGATAAAAATTTTATCAGTTGAAGTTTCTTCTCTTCGGTTGAAAATTTATCTTCTATTTTTATTTATTTTTTTTATAATTTTGGTTAAAAACTGATTAAATAAAAATATTTTTTGGTGGAAATATCTACTATTACATTTCATTTTATTTGTTCAGAATTCATCTCTTTGGTTTAATATCAACTATTTTGGGGAAAATCAGTTTTTTTTTCGTTAAATTTGATTACCTGAAAATGTAACTGTCCATTTTTGGTAAAAAATGTATCTCTTTTAATTCAAAAATGAATCATTTAGGTGAAAATCCATGTATTTGATTGAAAATTCGTTTTTCTTTTCTTAAAAATTGATCTTTTTATTTGGAAATTCAACTATGTGTTTGAAAAGTCACTTTTTTTAAAAGAATATCATTCTTCTTTGTAAATCTATTTACTTTGGTTAAAATGTATTTATTTGGTTAAAAATTTAACTATGTTCTTACAAATTTAACTACTTTTCTAAAAACAAATTTTCAGTTAAAAATTAATTTTTTTGTTAAAAATGCAATTTTTTTGGTAGAAAATTAACTTTCTTGTTTGAAAATTCATCCTTTTTTGTTGAAAATTCATTATTTTTGGTTGAGAATTGAAATATTTTGTTCAAACCTCCCGTTATGCTTAAAATTTTTTTTATTGAAAATTGAACTATTTCATTTTTGACTACAATTTTTTTACAAACAAATTTATTTCTTTCGATGAAAATTTAACTCTTTAATTGATTATATAATTTTTGTTTGTTCAAAAACTGAAAAATTAAATATTTTTTAAGTTCGTCTTTTTTATTTAAATTTAACTGTTTTTTATTTAATATTAAAAATCTTTTTTGGTTAGGATATCAACTATTAAATTTTTTGTTGAAATTTCTTCTTTTTGGTTCCAAGTTTAGTTGAAAAATCATCTCTATGACTGAAAATTCAACTATTCTCTTGATAATTTCCCTTTTTTTTGGTTGGAAATAACGTTTTTTGACCGACAATTTAATTATTTCATTATTGTTCGAAAAGGTTTTCTTTTTCAGTTAACATTTTTTTTTTTACAAACTGAACTTTATTGTTAATAATTCAATTTTTTATCTGAACTATAAACTTTAATTAATAATTTGCATAGCAAGAGTTATTTTTCACTTATGCTATTTAAATTTTCGCAAATCTCAGATCCGAACAGATTGCTCACTCTGGAGAGTGATAAACTCCCCTATTTTCATTGTTCGAAATTTCAAATAATTCTGTATATTATTAAAAAGTTCCTGAACTTTAATATAATTGAAGATCGCCTGCTTTTAAATGTGTAATATTTAAAATAATTTAGTTTGAAAATCTCGAATAAAAACAATATCCGGAAATTTCTTTTTAATCGCTTATAAAAGTTTATTTTTTCCGAGATTTGAATAGACTCCCTACTATTTATAAACAGTTCTAAATAATAAATAATTTAATTTAATCAAAATTCGTAATTTAATTATTTACTGTTTGTCGTGTTGCTTCGACTAGCAACGGCAATTGGCCGGGTATTGAATTGATCGTGTTGCCATTTCTCCACGTTCTATTGAGATCTCTGTCAGGAACGCCGAACATAATGTATCCAAATCCATTCAGCACTACTCTGTACTGTAATCAAAATATTAAAATTATCAATTCAATTTTATTTTATTGATATGTCGCAGGTTAGAAAAAAATCTAAAAATCAGGGATTTTGAAAAAAATACAAAAGTCAGGTCACTTTTTAATTACTTATTGAAGATAAAGTCACTATAGCTTACTTCTTTAAATGAAAATATAACTTTAGTTACTTTTCTTTTTTTCACGGGTTGAGCACTATTGAACTCAGCTTTATACCTATTTCGGAATTTTCTTGACCTCTTTTAAAATATTTTCGGGTATTTTAAAGAATTGAAAGAAATTTTAAACAGATTTTAATAATTTGAAAGTTTTTTTTTTAATTTAACAAATTTAGGGATTTTCAAAAATTTTAAAAGATTTCAAAGATTTTGAAATGGTGTAGGGTTTTGTAAAAGATCCTAATTAAGTTTTCATGGATTTCAATCATTTGAAGGGACTCCAAAGGATTTTTAAGATTTTAGGATGTTTTAAAAAATTTCTATGAATTTCCAAAAGCCTAAAAAAAGTCTAAGAAATTTTTAATAGGTTTCCATAATTTTAGGGTGGATATTATAATAATTTTTAAAAAATTTCGGGGTATTTTTAGATTTTCCAATAACTTTCCAAGAATTGAAAAAAGTTTCAAGGGATTTAAAATATTTTAAGTTATTTAAAAATATTGCAAGAAATTTTTAAAAGATAAAAAAAATCCAAGAAGTTTTTGATAGATTGCAATAATTTTAAGGTAGGTGTTGCATGAGATTTAAAAAAACTTAGGGTATTTTTAAAAGTTTCAAAGAATTTTCCAGAATTTAAAAAAGTTTCAATTGATTAAAAATATTTTAGGGTATTATAAATGATTAGAAGAAATTTTTATTTTATCTCAATAATGTTAAGGTAGCTAGTCCAACCAATTTAAAACTTGAGGAATTTGGTAAAATTTTAAATACATATTTTAAGGAATATCCTAAGATTTTAAAGAATTTTATGATGTCAAAAGATTCCAAGCGATTTTCAAGAGCTTCAAAAATTCCCAAGGAATTCAAAGGAAAATTTGATAGGTTTCAATCGTTTGCAGGTAGGTATTCCAATGAATTAAAAAAGTTTGTGGGTATTCTTAAAGCTTCCAAGGAATTTCCCATAATTGAAAAAGTTGCAGGAATTTAAAATATTTTAGGGTATTTTAAAAAATTGCGAGGAATTTATAATCAATTTCAATAATTTTAAGGTAAGTAGTCCAATGAAATTAAAAATTAAAGAATTTGGTAGAATTTGAAATTTTTAAAAATATTTTAAGGAATATCCTAAGATTTTAAAAAATTTTAACAATTTCAGGATGTCAAAGAATTCCAAGGAATTTCAAAGGATTTTAAGAATTTTGAAATGTATACGGGTATTTTTTTAAATTCGAAGGAGTTTTTCAGGGCTTTATAAAATTTCAAAAGTGTTTAAAATATTTTAAATATTTGAGGGCATTTTGAAAAGATTTCACGGAATTTTTGATAGATTTCAGTCATTTAAAGGTAATTATTATAATGAATTGAAACAATCTCAGGTTATTTTATAAAGTACCAAGCAATTTCCCAAAATTTAAAAAAGTCTTTAGGGATTTAATATATTTTAGAGTATTTTAAAAGATTCCAAGGAATTTTAAATAGATTTCAATCATTTTAAGGCGGTTGTTCCAATGAATAAAAAATTTTTAGGGCATATTTAAAACTGCCAAACAAATTTACAGGAATTTAAAAAAGTCATATAATATTGTAATGATTTGTAATATATAAATATTTCAGTGAATTTTAAAAGATTCCACGGAATTTTTAAATAATTTCAATCACTTGATGGTCTTGATGGTTAATTCAAATCACTTGATTTAAAAGGTTTTCAAATATTTTGTCCTATTTTACAATAGCATAAGGGATTTAAAAGAAATGAAACAAATTTCAAGGGATTTAAAAACATTTTCCAAGATTTTGGGGAAATATCAGATTTCATGTACTTTCACAGGATTTTATAATGGTGTTGACGATTTTATAATGGTGGTGACTTAAATAATTTAAATGGTTTTTAAAGGGTTTTCAAAGGGTTTTCAAAAGAATATGAAGTTAGTCTTAAAAATTTCAAGAAACATTTAAGAGGTTTAAAAACTTTTAAAAGCTTGACAAATTTTAAAGAAAATTTAAAAAAAATGATGTCAAATCTTTTAGTCTATTTTTAATAGATTTCAAATATTTGAAGTGATTTCCAATTACAAGAAAATATTTGAAATGATTTGAAATATTTTCGGATATTATAAAACATTCTAAGGCATTTTATAGTAGTTTGAACATTTTCAAAACATTTTGAATTAGGTGAATGATTTTAAGGGAATGTAAACAAATTTAATGGGTGGTTGAAAAATTCCTTATAATTTCGGAAGGTTTGGAACAGCCTTATATGACCTATAAGGTTTAAGGAAATTTTGAAAGAATCCAAAGGATTTTATGAGATTTCCGGGAATTTCAATTATTTAAGAGGCTTCAAAGCTTTGGAGTTACTTTAATCAATTTCCTCGGATTTCAGGATATATCAAATTTCATGTACATATTTTTAAAAATCTAGGTCATTTTAAAAGATTCCCAGAAATTTTGAATAGATTTCAATAATTTAAAGGGCTTTGCAAAAATTTGAAAGGTTTTAGAGTCATGTTTAAAATTGCAAATCATTATCAAGAGCTTTTCAAAATATTAAGGGATTTGAAATATTTTAGGGTATTTTAAAAGATACCAAGACATTTTTAACAGCAAAAAAAATGTAAGATATTTGAAAAGTTTCTAAAGGAATTGTAATATTTTAAGATACTTTAAGAAAGATTCGGAGGAATTTTCAAGAGCCTTAAAAAATATAAGGGAATTCGACAAAATTTTAAAGGATTTGAAATATAGGGTATTTTAGAAGATTCTAAGGAATTTTCAAGATCTTTAAAATATGTTAAAAGTATTTTTAAAGATTTTATGGAATTTAAAGTATTTTAGACTTCAAGGAAATATTAAAGATTTCAAGGAACTTTCAATTCATTTCAGTAATTTAGTGGAATTTCAACAGATTTGAAATATTTTAAGCTATTTAAAAAGATCCGCAGGCGATTTAAAGACCTTCAGAAATGGTAAGAGATTAAAAAAATTTTTAAGGATTTGAAATATTTTAAGGTATTTAAACAGTATGCATTTTAAGGGTTGACGCTCCACTCATGGATTATGGCGTTCCCAGTTCAAATCCAGACTGAGGCAAATTTTTTATTATTCTTTAAAATTATATTTGTCCAAATATTAAGTAAGTGTCGATAAAATGATAATTTTTAATTAAAATAATTTAATTCACCTACCTTCGGTAGTCGGCAAGCTTGCAGAGTAATAAGTAAAGAAGTTCTAAAATTTTCTATACTATCGACACTCAACCTCATCACAAAATCATCACCGAGGCCTATCGTTAGTACAAATTCTTCTGTTATTTTGGCAGCTTCTCTGCTAAGCAAGCCAGCTACGAAAAATTAATTTGATTATATAAAAATTTTAATAAATTTAATTTCAGATTTAAATTAAATCGCGTGAGGAAATATGGAAAATTACCTGGTGTTGAAAATGCATAAACTCTTATACTTGGATATTTTGGACGCAGCAATAAACCTAGTAAAACTGATAATCCGGCTCCTAAACTGTGTCCTTTAAAGAAGGAAAAAATATAAATTTTTTACAATTAAAATTAGAAAATATTTACCAATGGATTTATATTTATTTTTATCTTATATTCTCACCAGTTACTGTTAAATTGTAACGGGGATATTTTTCAAAAGCATTTTGCAAAACTTTGTACTGATTTAGTTGCTTTAAAAGTAACTTTGCTCCTATTATCATTCCTCTGTGAGCCTGAAATAAAACATGAAAAGCAAAATTAATATTTCTTAAAATTATGTTTCGACATTGGGAAGCAATGAAATCAAGATCTTCAAAAATTGAGTTCTTTTTAAATATGCTTTTCAAAAGTGAAACGCTCAGAAAGAAATTATTTTAATTTAAACTCTTTTTAAAATTAAGCGACAGATAAAACAAAAATTCTATTTAAAACTGAAAACAGGCTTTTAAATAACGAGAATAACTATTAAACTATATTAGAGGCATGGCACACTTGCCTCTATTTCCCTATTTATTTAGTTAAACATTAAAATTATCTGTTAAAAAAATCATATTTTTTCGAAAATTCAACTGTTTCGCTGAATATTCGTCTTTTTGGATAGAAAGTTTGTCATTTTGGATTAAAAATTCAATTACTTGATTTAAATAAAAACAATTTTTTTGAAGTTTAATCAATTTAAATTTAACTTTTTAACTATTTTTTAGAATCATTTTTTGTTATTTGCAATTGA
Organism: Belonocnema kinseyi; assembly: GCF_010883055.1. Lineage (NCBI taxonomy): Eukaryota > Metazoa > Arthropoda > Insecta > Hymenoptera > Cynipidae > Belonocnema > Belonocnema kinseyi. Next base: position 52,866,224 of record NC_046664.1, read on the forward strand.
ACATTCTTCCATCTCGCTTAAGAATTTATCTTTTTGATAGAAAAATCATTTGTTGTTGAAAATGAATCTTTCTAGCTTTAAAATTTAATTTAATAACAAAATTTAATTTAATTTAAAAATAAATTTGATAAAAAAGTTGTTATTAAAATAAAGTTTGTTGTTGAAAATTTAACTTTTTAGGTTGAAAATTTATTTGTATCTTAAAGAATTCATCTAAAAATTTAATGAAAATTTTTCAAATAGTTTTATAACTCTTAGTCTTTTTTTGTTTGTTAAAAAGTTAATATTTTTTGGTTTACAGGTCAAATATTTGTGCGAATATTAACTTTTTTGTTGGAAATTCGTCTTTTTGAGGTTTCAAAGTCAAGGGATTTCTGAAACATTCGTCCTTTTAGCTTGGAGATTCAACTCTTTTGTTTGAAAATTCGTCTCGTTTGGTAGAAAATATTTTTTGTTGGAAAATTAACTATTGTGTAGAAAATCCGTCATTTTTTTTAACTTGACTGTTTCTTATTTTAAATAATTTTTTTTGGTTACACATTTAATTATTTTTTTGATCATTTATTTTGTTTTCGCTTGAAAATTAATTTTTTAAAGTGCAAATTTATCTATGTAAGCTGTTTTTTTGTTGAACTCAACAGTTTTTTATTTTAAACTAAAATCTTTGTTTATTTAAATATGAACTACTTAGTTGAAATTTGAACTTCATTGTGAAAAATTATTTTTAAAAAAAGATTTATCTCTGTAGTTTAAAATTTAACTATATTGTTGAAAAATATTTTTTTTCTTTAAGATTATTTCGTAAACTGTAAATTCAAGTAGGTGGTTGAAAGTTCATGTATTTTGTTAAAAATGCTTATTTTTAGTTTAATTGATCTTTTCTTAATTGATAGTTAATATTTTTGTTATAAAAGTCACCTTTCTTGGTTTAAAATTGACTTTTTTGTTGAAAATTGAGCTATTTGTTAAAAATCCGAACTAATAGGTTGAGAATTGGTATTTTTAGATTGAAATTTTAACAATAGGGTTAAAAGTACTTAATATTTTGCAAATTCAAGTATCTGGTTAAAAATTCATATTTTTGGTTAAAAATGAACTTTTTTATTAAAAATTCATCCATTTGCGTTTTCAAGTCAATGGGTTTCTAAAACTTTCAACTTTTTAGCTTAAAACCCCACTGCTTTTTTGGTTGGGATATCTATTACTTAGGAGAAATTTGAACTTTTAAGTAACAAATTAATTTTATTATTTGAAGATTCATCTCTTTGGTTTAAAATTTTACTACATTGTTGAAAAATAGTTTTTTTTTTGTTCAAGATTAATTTCCTAAACTGAAAATTCAACTAGATGGTTGAAAGTTTATTTATTCAGTTGAAATTTTTTGGCTAAAAATTATATTTTTCGTTGAGAATTAATCTTTTTGGATTAAAAACTCATCTTTTTAGTAGAAAAGTCATCTTTATTGCCTGGAAATGAATTTTTTTCGTTAAAAATCCTGCGTTTTAGGCATCTTTTTATTTGAAAATTCGACCTTTGGAAATGAGTCTTTGTTGATTAAAAATTCAACTATATGGTTAAAATTTCAAATCATAGATTGAACATTGGTCTTTTTAGCTTGAAATTTTAACAATTTGGTTAAAAATTATTATTGATTGTAAAATCATCTATTTGGTTAAAAATTAATATTTCTTGGTTAAAAATGAACTTTTTTGTTAAAAATTTATCTTTTCGCGTTTGAAGTCAATGTTTTTCTAAAATATTCAACTTTACAGCTTAAAACCCACTGGTATGTTTAAATTGCATCTCTTTTAGTAAAAAATAATATTTTTTGGTTGGAAGTTTTCCCTATTTGGTTGAAAATGCAACATATTTTGACTTGAAATCTTACGAATTTAGAGCATTAATTTTTTTCATAGAATTTAGTTTCCTACTTAATTAAAAAATGACCCTATTTTTTCCGTTTTGAGATCGTTTTGGACTGTGAAGACTGTTGATATTAATTATTATATTATTAATAATTATATAAATATTGAAAAAATACACATTTTAAATTCTCTGTCACAGTTTTCATTTCAATGAAATTGTAAACAAATATAAATAAATATTAAATAATGATTATATTTCTGGTTCATTATGACGTTGATTGTAATTCATTACATGTGTAATTTTAACTTACCATACTACCAGGTGGAAGACCTTCAATTTCAAAAGAGTCTGAAGCGGCAGCAATATCGGTAATTATATCCCTTAATGATAGTGATCCTCGGATGACTATTACAATACTTGCGGTTTTGTGATCAGCAATCACGCAGAAAGGTATCTGTTCAAATTACATATTTAATTTCAAATTAGTTAAAAGTGTTTGTTTAATTTCTCAAGCTTGTAATTGAAAAAAAATCAATCCTACAGATAACCAATAATTTAACTAATATATTTATTCATTGTTCTGAACTATATTTTCTAGAAATATTATTCTTATTATTATTATTATTATTTGTATACCTCACACAGATGATTTCTGAAAGATGCGAACAGAATATCATCGTCAGTTAATTTCGAGAGATATTTAACGCCAGAAAGATTACACAGGCAACAATTGTCTTCTAAAACAATATTGCGTTTTCTCCTACAAAAAAGAAGATATTTAAAAAAATTGAGTTCATAAGAAAATTATTAATTGACCCAAAATTTTGACATTTTAGAGGTATTAACGTAATTTTTAATAATTAATTGGAGATTTTTTAAAGTTCAGAGTTGTGAAATTTATTTTTATGTTAATATCTGAGGGTGGCCGCTGGTCAGCGAAAATCAGGGAAGAATCAAGGGGTTTGAAAAAAATTTCTAATGTGAGGAAAATTCTGTAAGAATCACTTTAAGTTACTGTCAAGAAATTTTAACATCACTTTTCAGTCAATTTTTTAGCTAAAGTTCCTATAGTCACTTTTTTAAATGATAAGATCACTTTAGTCACTTTTCTTTGAATAAATTAACCAACTGGTTAACCACTATAACATTCAGATCTATACCTATTTCTAGAGTTTCTTGAATTCTTTTGAAATCTTTTAGGATATTTTTAAAAATTCCAAGAAATTTTAAACAGAATTCAATAATTTGAAGAGGTTTTAAAGGACTTAAAAGATTATAGTGTATTTTTAACAATTCCAAGGAATTAAAAATATTTCACAGATTCTGTTAATATTTTAGTGTATTTTAAAAGAATCCAAGGAATTTTTAATGGATTTCAATAATTTGAAGATTTTCCAAATGATATAAAAGATTTTAGGGTATTTTAAAAACTTGGATTGAAATCCTCGGAAATTTTATAAAATCTCTGGAAGTTTTTCAAAATATCTTAAAACTTTATAGGCCCTATAAAAATATTCTAAAGGATTTGAAATATCTTAGGGTATTTTTAATATGCTTCCATAATTTTTGCTTTTTTTAAAGACCTGTAAGATTTGAGGACATTTTTAAAAATTACCAGCAATTTCCTAAAGATTTAAAACGTGTCATGGGATTTAAAAAGATTTGAAAGAATATCAAATACCTTAGGTTATTATAAATATATTTCAATAATTTCAAATGATTTTAAAGGATTCGCAAAATTTAAGGAAATTTTCTAAAATTCTAAGGAATTTGTAAGAGCTTGGAAAAGTTTTAAGAGATTTTAAAAGATTGTAAAGTATTTGAAATATTGCAGTGTATTTAAAAATATTCCATATTTTAAAAGATTCTAAGGAATTTTTTTATTGCGTTTCAAGTATTTAATGGGATTTTAAAAGATTTTAAGTATTCTACCCAGAGAAAAAGAACCGATAGAAAGCGATTTGGTTGGAATTGCGTATCTGTCATTTGCAGATTTAAATAATGAAAATGTAATAGGTTGGCCACATTTTTAATGGGTCACCTCTGCGCGGTGGTTTAAATCTGCCATTCCAAATTCCTAAAAATGCTGAGTGAATAAAGTTGACCTGAAAATAAATAGTCTGTAAATAAAAGTAGACTACATGTATGTCAGGATTTTTTTAAAAGTTGCCCATGGAAATATTTTTTAATAAATAATTTGAAATATTTGAATTAAATTTGTTTTTTCTTAATTAATAATTTTTTATTGGTACTATCGTTTCTCTATCGGTGAATGCTGATTCATAATCGCTACTGAATGGGTCCGAGAAAAAAATTACGTGGCGGATTAAAAAAGTTGATTTCTCATTCAAAACTCACTCTAACCCATGGGCGGTTATCTGTAATTCCAGTGACAGATACGCAATTCAAAAAAGCTCAAAACCCTTTAAAATGCAAGTGAATGGATTTGATGGGATTTAAAAGGGTTAGAAATATTTTGGGACATTTAAAAAGATTCCAAAGAATTTTGGATTGATTTTAATTACTTAAGAAGGTTCAAAGGATTTCTAATATCTTTAGTGTTTTTTCAAAAGATACTAAGAAATTTTAAAATGCTCTCCGGTATATTGAATTTCAAAGTATTTGAAATATTGTAGTGAATTTCACAAGATTCCAAGATTTTTAAATTGATTTTAATAATTTCAAGGGATTTCAAATGATTTGAAATCCTTCGGGGTAGTTTAAAATATTCCAAGTTATTTCAAGAGGATTTTAATCATTTTCCGGGATTTTTAAAGCTCTTAAGATATTTTTGATAAATTTTCCAGCATCTCAGAAACAATCAGATTTTAAGAGATATTCAAATATTTTCTGCTTGTCATTTTAATTCATCTGGGATTGACCCTGAATTATTATTTATTTATCCTGAATTCTTTTAAATTCTTTGGAATTCACTTGGACTTTTTAAATTCTCTGGAATTCTCCTGGATTTGGTAAATTCTTTCCAATTCACTTGTTACTAATCAATTAAATGATTTTTTAAACTTTAAGTTTTTATTTCATTCATCCTGTAGTCTTTTAAACTCCCTTTAATTATTAGGCATTTCATAAATATATTTTGAATGCCCATGCATTTTTCTAAACTTTTTTTAAACCTGCTGAATTCAATGATTTTTTTATACTTGCAAATTGTTTTCAATTCACTTAAATTTGTATGCATTTCATAGAATTCTGCTCTTTTCCCTAGAATTTCTCGAAATTCCAAATTTACTGAAATCAGTAGAATTGCTTCATATTTTTCAATTCAGTTGAATTCTTTTAAATGTTGCTTGAATTGTTTTGAAATTTTATGAATATATCCTGAATTTGTTAAAATTCACCTGGAATTTTTATAAATTGCATAGAATTCTTTTGAATTGTTTGAAATTTAAAAGAATATTAGTCACATTATTAATGCACATTTATCACTTTTAGTTACTTTTTGTGTTAGAAATGAGTAACTTTTGATCACTTTTTCACACATTTAAATTAATTTAGGCTGTGGGAGTCCTGAGAGTAATAAATTAAAAATGATTTAATTCTATTCAAACAAGACTCTATTTTAAAAAATTAACAAGATTAGAATTGTGTTCTTTAAATATTATCAGTCAGGGAAAGTCAGGGAATTTTGAAAATAAAGTTTTTCGGCCACCATCTTTACTTTCAAGATTAGCGATGTCAAGTCTGCTTCTTATGTTAATAAAATAATAAAAAAAAATATTTAAAAAATAATAAAAAGAGGTATAAAATGAAGAAATACCTAAAGCATGCACAACAGGTCATGCCGCTAATTAAACGAAAACAGCCTGTGCAAGCATTTTGGTATATGACAAAAAGCCAGCCATAGGAGGCAATTGATAGCTGCATATAATGATGTGCCCAATCCAAGGACATCCAGTTGGGGACACCAGCAAAAATGCTTTGTGAATCTGCAAAACTTTTTATTTTAACAAAAAGTAATTTATTGGTTTTTAAATACATCATTCTCGCTCATCTGCATTTGCATATTTTGCGTATAAGTCTTTTGAAAGAAACTAAAAGTGAAAATTTGCATACCAGAGGTGTATTTTGGTCTTTCTAAAATGTTGAGTCTTCGTAATTCAAGGGTTTCACGTTTCTGACGAACTCTGAGGAGCACACATCCTGCCATCACGTCTGAAGGCACCAAATCAGTTCCGCGAAAAAGAGCAGTCAGCAATCCTAAAGTGCAAATTTATTTTTTCATTTAATAGCATTATTTAATTTGGGAAAAGAATTTTTTTTTTAAATCTGAATTAAAACCTTAGGAGTCCTCCATAAACTACGTTACCAATTTAAGGAGGTTGGAGCAAAGATATTTTTGGTTGGAGTTACGCCAAAAAATGTGGTTGTTAACAGGTTGGGAGGGAAGGGGGGTTCCAGTGGAAGTAACGTTACAAATTCAGATAACATTTAGTACGTTCCTTGATAATAAAATTGGAAGAAAGTTTGAAACTTTTGAGAAAGATGTCCCGGCAATGGCAACCCAGTGAGCACCAAATTTGGCGACGTCTTTACGACATCGTTACGAAATCGTTACGACAACTTTACGACATCCTATGTCCATGTCGTTTCGGTGTCTTTACGATATCGTAAAGACATCGTCAGATCATACGACTTATTTACGATATCGTAAAGACACCTTAACGACATTGACATAGGATGTCGTAAAGTTGTCGTAAAGATGTAACGATGTCGTAAAGACGTCGCCAAACTTTGTGCCCACTGGGAAAGTTCAATAATAAATTAACAAGTTCGAAAATCCCTTTCATATTCCTCTCTTTCCTCCTTTTTGAACAATATCTCTTTTTTTGCTCCTATTTTCAAGAAATTTACCCCTTTTCTCGATTTTTCGTTTACATTTTTGTCTGGATTAAAAATTCTACCATTTGGTTGAAAATTTAATTATTTTGTTGATAATGTAACTATTTTGTTAAAAAGTCATAATTTTTGGTCAAAATTCAACAACTTAGTTGAAAGTTGAACTACTTTATTAAAAAATTTATTTTTGGGTTGAAGATTCATCTCTTTGGTAACTTTAGTTGAAAATTTAAGTATTTCGTTGCAAATTCGTTTCTTTCTTGGTTGAAAATTAAATTTTTTTTACACTGTAAATTTAAGAATTTTTTGTTAACAGTTCTCTTTTCTTGTTGAAAAATCATGTATTCTTTTGAAAATTTGTGTTTTTTGGTAGGAACTTAATCTTCTTACAAGGAAACGATCAATTATTTTCTTTCAAATCAATTGGAATTTATTATCCTTTGAACTGAACTTCGAGCGAAAAAAACTAATTTTTTTTTTCTTGAAATTTTTCGATATAATAATGGACAGTTTTATTAAATCTACGAAAAACTCTTCTGTTATAAAGTTATGAGGAAATTGATGTTGACGTAATTCAGCATTTTTGTGAAAAAAAATCTTTAGTGCGTAAACTACCGCTGTATTACATTTATTAAAATATTTACAAAAGGAATAAAAATTTTAGCTTATTTTTGGAATCCAATAGTGAGAAACTTCGGGTGCGCATTTAAATATTCTGTTCAAAGATCAAAAAACTGGAATTCCCCATTCTAATTGTAAGAGGGTAAACTGACCTTGCGTTAGTTCCACTTTTTAATTCCACGCAATGTTTATTATTAGTTGTAATAAGTACTTAAATTAGTATGCAAAACAAATTTTTGTCCCGTATTATTCTCATTTACAACTCAGTAGGTTAAGGAGGTGAAAAAAACCCCTAAATATCATCCCCAAAAATAATGTTTCAATTGTCAGCTATGAACAGACACATAATTGAAACCAAATAGCTGTAAATTAATTATTCTTTTGGATTCCAAGGATAAGCTGAAATTGTATTTTTAAAAAATAATTTAATAAATGGAATGCAGGGGCAGTTTATCCATTAAAGATTTTTTTCTCGAAAATGTTGAAATACTTCAACATCAATTTCCTCTTAACTTTATAAAAATATAGGTTTTTCGCAGATTTAATTGAACTGTCAATTTTTGTAACGAAAAATTTGAAAAAAATATTAGTTTTTGCTCCCTAAAACATAGGGATAGCCTCTTCCAAAGTTAAAAATATCTTGCACATATTAGAAGTTCAAAGGAAAATAAAATGCAATTAATTTGAAAGAAAATAATTGATTCATTTACTTTAAAATTGACAAAAATAATTTTTGGGGGTGAATTTCAAGGGTTGCTTTTACTCCTTAGAAGTGTTTTTCCACAAATAAAAAAAAAAGTGTCGCTTAATTTTTGACGCCCTACAACATATATAAAGTTGGAAAGGATCGGAGGGGTGTACCTTGAAAGGTTTCCTTGTTAGTTAAAAAGTAATCTTTCTCGTTAAAAATTCATATTTTTTTATTGCATTCAACTATTTTCTGTTCAAAATTACAATTGTTTTGGTTAAAATTTAAAAAATTACACGTTTCATTGAGAATTAGTGTTTTATATTTGAAAATTCAACAACCAGCTGAAAAGTTGAACTTCATACTTTGTTAAAAATCAATTATTTTTGTGAAGGTTCATCATTTTATTCGAAAATTCGCCTTCAGAGTTGAAAATTTAACAGTTTTTTTTAACTGAAAATATAATTATTCCATTTTTATTTAAAAGGAGTATATATTTTTAATTGAAAATTGATATTTTTCTATTTGAAAATTCAACTATTTGGTTGAAAATTCATGTATTTTCTTGAGGATTAAAATATTTCGTTGAAAATTCGTCTTCTCTGATTGAATTCGACTGATTTCTATTTTAAATTGAAATAGTTTTTCGTTAAAATATGAATAGGTTTCGTTGAGAATTGATCTGTTTCGGTTTAAATATTAAACTGCATTGTGTAAACTAAAATTAGACTATTTTGTTAAAAATTTTATTTTCGGTTTGAAAATTCAATTTTTTTGTTGAAAATACGTCTTTTTTGAAAAAATACAACTGTTTCATTGAAAGTCTATTTTTTTGGTTTAAAATTATACTTGGTAGAAAATTATATTTGTTATTGAAAAGTCGTAGTGTCGTGTAAAAAAATTAACTGTTTTGTGAAAAAATCATCTACCTATATTTTGTTAAAAGTTCGTCTTTTTAGGTACAAAATTAATCTTTTCGGCTGTGGATTCAACTATTTTGTTGAAAGTTCGTCTTTTTTGGTCCAATGTAACTGGTAGAAAATTCTTTTTTTGTTCTTAAAAATTAATTTTTTTACTGAAAATGTAACTATTCCATTTTTGGTTGAAAACTGATATGATTCAGTTGAGAATTCAACTATTTTGCTAAAATTTAAACTAATTATTATAAAAATTAGTTACTTGGTAGAAAATTAAGTTTTTGTATTGGAAGTTCATGTCGGGTGAAAAATTAACCTATTTTCTTAAAAATTCATCTTTTAGGCTGTGTATTCAACTATTTTGTTAAAAATTGGTCTTCTTTAGGTCAATTTCACTTGTAGAAAATCAGTTTTTCGTTCAAAATTAAGTTTTTCAACTGAAAATTTAAATATTTCATTTTTGTTTTAAACCTTAACTTTTTTAAAGTGAAAACTAACTTTTTGTTATAAATACTACTATTTTGTTAAATAATAAAGTATTTATTTAATAAATTAACTAATTGGTAGAAAATTAACTTTTTGGTTGAAAGTTCATAATGTTAGGTGGTAAATTCATGTTCTTTGTTGAAAATTCGTATTTTTTAGTAGAATATTTTACTTCTTCATTGAAAAATCATCATTTCGGTTGAGAAATTAACTATTTTGTTAAAAATTCTTATTTTTCAGCTCAATTCAAGCGGTTAAAATTCATTTTTCTTTATTGACAATTAGTTTTTCAAACTGAAAATGTAACTATTCCATTTTTGTTTGAAACTTTATCTTTTTTATTTAAAAATTCAAAAATTTGGTGGGAAATTTATCTCTCTTGATTAAAAATTACATTCTTGTTAAAAATATATCTTGCGTATGTTTCAAAATCAACGATTTTGTTGAATCTTCTTTTTTGTCGAAAATTTAACTATTTGGTTAAAAATTCGCCCATTTGTATTGAAAATTCAGCCTTCATGTTAAAAAAATCATCTATCTTGTTTAAACATTCATCTTTATTTCTTTTTTATTTAAAGTTGAAATCTTGTTTCGTTGAAATATTAAATCTTTCGTTAAAAATGTAGCTTTTTTTAGTTTAAACTAAACTATAACTATACAAACATATCCCAAAATTGGTAACATAGTTATGGCTGATTCCTTAATAATTTCTTATCAATTTATTTGATTCATGCATAAAATGTGTTGAGTAATAATATAATTAATGAATTATTAATAAATAATTAAACTTTATTCTTTAAATATATTATAATAGGATTTTGTCGTGTTTAGTAAAGGCAATAAAAATCATATAACATTCGTAACGACAAAAATAGAAATGTCATTATTCAAAATTGCCAAAAATATTCTTTCGGCTGGTTGATCAAATAATCATACAAGTTTGAAAATTGTCACTTGCGTGCTGGGACATTTGTTTGAACTTGTTTTTCGCGTTTTTTCAACAAATTTGAAAGAATTAGTAAAAAAAAAAAAAAAATTATCATGACTTAGAGGAAGTGCAAGAATTAATATTAGAATGTCGTTACATTTTTAAAAGGATTTTACATAGAAAATTCTTAAATCAGAGAATGTTACCTAAAAAATTGTTTAAAATGATTTAAATGAATAATTTTGACCCTTTTAGCTTTAAATTACATTTTCGGAACATTTCCTCTTCATTTATTCGATTAAATTTTTTATTGAAAGTAGCACTGTAAGGCCTGAATAATTAAAAAATAGTTGTATTTACAAATACCCAGTAAAGATAAATAATGACATGTTTCATAATATATTGTTAATCATTTCGAGATGGGCCTATCGTTAAAAGAAAGAAAGTATAGGAATAAAGGACATTCAGCTCGTTAATGAATGGAAGGTTGCAGAATTTATTACCTCGTCATAAAAAATAGATAAAATAATAAAAATTAACGAAATGTCTACACTAACTGAAAAAAATCCGGCTATTCATACCGAAAATTTTCTGCAAATAGCCCCTTCCTCTTACCTCTTGGATTTGTACCAAAAAATGCAGCGGTTAAAAAAATCTGTTCCATGTCAGAATTCGTCACAATTTGAAACTTTTCTCTTCTAAATTTTAGAAAAAGAGTCACTATACTATTTTAACAATAATAGAAAATTTTTAGAAGATGAAACTTTTTTAATTCTGAGTTTGAACGGGATTTTGACTTTGGCAAAGGATAATTTTTTGAAAGAAATTTTAATTCTGACTTATAAAAAGGGAACTAACAAAAGCAATTCATGTTCCAAGTCGAAATTCTTCAGATTTTGTTAAAAATTCGTCTTTTTGTTGGAATTTAACGTTTTTAGTTGAAATCAATTTTTTTCAATTTAAAATTAAAATATTATTTTGTTTTAAATAGAAATGATTATATTCTTCGTTGAGAATTTATCATTACTTATTTAAAATTCATCTACGGTTTTGAAAGTTCAACTTTTTTTAAAGCATTTTTTTGATGATATCGATTTATCAATGCAGTTTCTGATTTGACTATTAATTTAAAATTTATCTATTAAAAAAAAACTATTATGTTAAATACTTAAATCTTTTTTTTTAATTTAACTGGTTTGCTGAATATCCGTCTTTGTGAAGATAAAATTAGTCCTTTTCGATTAAAGATACAACTATTTTATTAAAACTTCGACCCTTTTTTTCAAAGTTTAACTATTTTATTATGAACACATTTTTTGGGTTATAATTAATTATTTCATTTAAAATTTAACTATTTATTTGAATTTTTTTTTCTTTCTTGAGTGAAAAAACACTCCTGATTGAAAATTCCACTCTTTTATAAAAAAATTTTTTTAATTTGAAAAATTATCTTTTTTGGTAAAAATTGTATCTTTTTTTGTTAGAAATGCAACTGTTTGGCTAAAGATTAAACTGTTTTGGTTGAGAATACAACTAATTTGTTGAAATCTCGTCTCTTTTTGTTTATTCTGTGTTTTATTTTAAACTAAAATATTTTTTTTGTATTTTTGAAATAGCAACTATTATATATATTTTTAACTTATTTCTGTTGATTGAAAATTTATCTACTGTGTTCGAAGTTGAACTATTTTAATGAAAATTGATTTTTGTTGTTGTTAAAGACTCATCATCGCAGTTGGAAATCCGAATATATTTCACAAAATTTAATTACTTTCTTAAAAATTCAACTATTTTGTTCAAAATTTGTCTTTGTGGATAGAAAATTCGCCCCTTTGGTTTGAAAATTCAACGCAATTGTGTGGTGGAAAACTACTTTTTTCTGTTCCAAATTGCACTATTTGCTTGAAATTTTTTTTATCTCAAGCGAAAAATCTTTCCTAGTTGAAAATTTAACTCTTTTATAGAATACTCGATTTTTTGGTAGAAATACTATCACCTTTGTTTAAGAATTCAAGTGGTTGGTTAAAAACTATTCTTTTTTGGTTGAGAATTCAACCATTTTGTAAAAGATTTTTTTTGTGAATTAAACTGTTTTTTATTCAAAATTGAAAGATTCTTTTCGCTGAAAAAGTAAATTTTATATTTTTCGTTGAAAATTTGTCTTCATTATTTGCAAATTTAACTATTCGGTTGAGAGTTAACCTTTTTTGATTGAAAATTAATTTTTGTTGTTGAAAATTCATTTTTGTTTTGAAGAATCATCATTGCAGTTAAAAATGGATTAATTTAGTTAAAAATGTATTTATTATGTTTAAAATGTAACTATTTTGTGAAAAAGTAATCTTGTTTTGTTTGAGAATTCAAATATTTAGTATAAACTGAACTGTTTTGTTTAAAAATAATTTTCTTGTTTGTTGGATATTCAACTATTTACTTGAAAAATCTTTTTTATTGGTTGAAAATTAATCTCTCCGGATTCAAAAAAGTTAAAAGTTTTCTAAAGTATTCAACTTTTTAGCTTGAAAACTGAACTGTTTTGTTAAAAATTCATCTCTTTTGGTAGAAAATGAATCTCTTTGGTAAAAAGTTCAATAATTTTATTAAAAATGAAATATATATGACCAAAATTGATTTGATAATATGATGATGATTATCTGAGGACCGGGACACTGATTAAGACAAAACTGGGAGTTGAAAAGCATCGTTACCGATGTTATTTTTTTTTTTAAGTCTACTGGTATGTATTAGCATTATTAAAGTAATAATATATTTTTTAGCCTGAAAAAATTCTCTCTAACTCCACTGGGATACGAACCCCGGTCTTCAGATTGCCGGTCTGGTGCTCTTATCAGCTGCGGAGAAGACGAGATACATTCTCACAACAACGAAAATTGTAATGTTATTCTAATTTTTCTATTCAGTTCTTAAATCATGAATCATAAGTCAAAAATAAATAGAGGGAAGTTGTTAAGCTGGTAAATATTATATCAAAGTTAGTACAACCACCAAACCCGAAACCTGAGGACATGGGTTCGTATTCCAGCGACGTTAAATACACGGTAAAAAAATTGAGCTGTGACAGGGATATTATTCCTTTTTATAGCTAAACATTTAGCTGAAAACGAACGACGGAATTGAGAAAGATTCCTGGATAAGCGAAAATGAATATCCTTGACCATTTTCCATATACCAGGGATATCGTATAGTCAAACCCCTGATAATTATAGCTATAATAGGGATTTTAAGAAGAGGTCCCTGAAGGAATTGTCGGAAAAGCACCGGTGCATTGTGGGAGCAGCGAAATAAAATGGCGACGGTCTAATCGGGAGCAGTGAAAGTTCAAATTTACTTTGGACAATCACACGCTTTTTATCACTTAAAATATGCCCGTATGTTAATATTAAATAGAGTTTATGATGCGGTAATAATAATTTACCATTTTTTCGATTGTAGGCGATAACTATATTGAAATATCAAGAAACGCGATAAAAACAACAAACTTGACCTCCAAATGCATTATACGGATTTCAGGGAAATTCATTTTCGCGATACCAGACGAAAGATTAGCTAGTGTAAGTTAAAATATTTCTATAACTAAAATTTTTTTAAATCTAAAGATAATAAAATTATACATAATCACTCGAAAATAATAAACTCTCCAACTTAGCAATTGAGGAGTTCTGGACAAGAAGGCGACAGGCCCTCGAGAACGAGTAAAAGTATTGTCCGGATTGTGACGTCAGGTATCAAAAGTAAAATTTGAAATTTAAAAAAACCAAAAATGTAGTTAGATAGCTCTTGAAAAATGAACCTGAGTCCCCATTTACAGTTTTTCTCTCGGGCTGAAAATTTTCCAGTAAATAAATAAAAATTGACTTTTTTTAAATTGAAATAACCATGTTTTTCACATTCAACTCGCCGTAAGTAATTCGTTTATCAACTAATTAACAAATTTCTTTTTGAGTTTTATTCGTGATATTATAGCGGAGGCTACAGTTTCTAAAAAGGGTCAAAGTTAATCTCTAATGTTTTTTTTTCAATCCGAATGAAAAACCACGTTTTTAGACTTTCACATTCCAAAAGTGAGCCAAGAAGTTTGAGCTACGACAAATTTCAAGCGAACGAATTTTCCGCCAATGTATTGGCCAACTTTTTGGAAAATCTTAATTCGATTTGATTTTTAGTTCCATAATTACCGCGACTTTATTACGAGCTCGCGATGCGACACCACAAGATTTTTCAAGAGACGCCGCCGGAACGCTGACTAGTGCGAGCGAGTGCACAAAACAATGGATGGGCAAGGACGATGTTTCAGGCTTCAGGCGGCGTCCCCTGAAAAATCCTGTGGTGTCGCGTCGCGAACTCGTAATAAAGTAGCTGTAATTATGGAACTGAAAATCAAATAGAATTGAGATTTTCCAAAAGGTTGGCCAATAGATTGGCGGAAAATTCGTTCGCTTGAGGTTTGTCGTAGCTCAAACTTCTTCGCTCACTTTTTGAATGTGAAAGTCTAAAAACGTGGTTTTTCATTCGGATTAAAAAAAAAACATTAGAAATTAACTTTTGACCCTTTTTGGAAACTGTAGCCTCCGCTAGAATGTCACGAATAAAACTCAAAAAGAAATTTGTTAATTAGTTGATAAACGAATTACTTACGGCGAGTTGAAGGTGAAAAAACATGGTTATTTCAATTAAAAAAAGTCAGTTTTGATTTATTTACTGAAAAATTTGCAGCCCGAGAGAAAAACTGTAAATGGAGACTCAGGTTCATTTTTCAAGAGCTATCTAACTGTATTTTTGGTTGTTTCAAATTTCTAATTTCACTTTTGATACCTGACGTCACAGCCTGGGCAATACTTTTACTCGTTTTCGAGAGCCTGTCGCCTTCTTGTCCAGAACTCATCAATTGTGTCCAAATTACTGATTTACGAGAACAATTTACATAAAGTAACTAAATGTTTAACTCTTCTAACCAAACGTTTTACCTAATCTAAGCGGACACTTTCTTTGACTTTAATATATTCTCGATGCACTCGTTCGCCTCAAGAATTTTTTTTCCGTGTAGGTTTTTTTCAGAAAGAAAATATATTAATACTTTAATTCAGTATCAATACACACTAGTAGACCCAGAAAAATAACATCGAGACTCATTATACCTATCACTGGTAAAAAAACAATAAAATCGAAAACATCTGATAATCGTTTTGGTAAACACTCTAAGGACATTCAACTCATTAACGAATGGAAAGTTCTGAAGATGATGGCCACCGTTTCGAATTTCTTTGAAGAACATAACGTCACAAGGTCTGTAATTTGCAAGCAGCCGCTAATTTCGAGCGTTTTATTATGCTTTAGCCTCACCCGCATGTACCTATGTCTCACCAGCAACATGTTGGAAGGTTTCGTTGGCACTCTCGTCTCTCCTCATCCACCAAAAAAATTTGAACCTCCGAAGCCAGATCCTGGAGGCTCTTCCATGTTCGATTTCATCCTCAAGAACTTTTTCTTCCAATCTGAGAGACCCCAGGGGATCGAAGACCAGTGCCAAGCCCAAAATAGCCAGCCCAATCAGCACCCAGTCGAAAAAAACGAGGACCTTTACTGCCGTTATGGTATAATGTTCGTTGCTGCACCTTACGTTATCACTTAGTACCCATAAAGAACCCAAAATGTTCCATACGATCTCCAAGGGCATCAGGAGGATTCTGAAACGTGTTTTTTTTTTAGAATTTAATTATTTATTTTGTATTACACTGGAACCTAGGTTAGTGCACGGCTTCAGAAAAAACAGTAAGGGCCGCGTGAAACATTTCTATTGGATTTGGACGCATGATGAAACTTAATGCACCTAAGGTCCTAAAACGCTGAGAGTGTGGCTCTTTTGCTGTTTGTCACGCTGAAGGGCATGTGATACTTACAGTTTCCCCGGCTTTTTTTCCACAAAAATGAAAATTTTTAAAAACTGAATTCGTAGATGCTATAAAATATCATAACGGACGTCTCCGGACTCTTTTTTGAGGGATAATAACAAAAAAAATTTATTGTGCTAAATAAAAATTATATGCATATGTATTATTTTGAGGTTACGTCGTTTTTCATCTCTGCCTTTCCGATAATCTGGAAATTATTTATGAAATAATCTTTTTTGATTGCCTGCAAAAAGGGTTAGTTCCGGGAGATTAGTTACTATGTTTATTTGCAAGTCCAAAGTTTTCGGCCAAAAATATTGTGTAGTTTGGAAGTAACGCACAGGAGAATTGTAACATACATAACCTCCAAATGTACACACGTTGTTAACAATATTAAACAATTTTTTGAAAAAAAACACAAATAAAGTGTGCGGGAACGTCCGTTAGCATGTTCGCTATCATTTCCCAAATTTCTAAGACAAAATATTGATTATTCTAGAAAAAAAGCCGTCGGAACCTAAAACTGGTAAAATCGATACTAATTCCTAAGCGCTATGTAAATTAATCAGATTTTGAATTAAACCAAAAAAAAGTGTTTGAGGACATCCGTTAGCATGGTCGCTATCATGTCCCAAATTTTTAAGACAAAATTTTGATTATTAAAGAAAAAAAGCCGTCGGAACCTAAAACTGGTAAAATCGACAATTTTTTAAGTATCACATGGCCTTAACTGAGCACCGCATCTCTTTTGGTCTCGCGGCGCCTTTCAGCACAAAATTGCCGAGAATAGCAAATTTAGGAACGCTCAAATTAAGTTTACGGATATCCAGGCTCCAGTGTATTTAATAAGATGTTGTTATTTGATCACGTAACATTTTTAATTTATGAATTATCTGCATTATCAACTTTGTATATCAAAATGTCTAAACAAATAATTTTACTATATCGACAAATTTATTTATAAATGTTTCTAAACATTATTGATAGAAGAGAACATTTAAATTGTAAATTATTGTTTAAGAATGGGAGAGAATTATGTTCTAACATTTCGCTACTATACTATAATTTTTAAATTTTCTCAAATTTTTAAAGCGAAAAATAAGAAGCTTTTTAATGATTATGAAAGATTTGAGATTTTTTCAAGATTTCTGGAACAAATTCAAATATTTTAGGGGTTTTTTAAAGAATAATTTTAAATTTAAAAGATTTCAAAATACAAACTGAATTTTGCAGGAGGTCAAGAGAATAAAAAAACTGTTCTTAAGATTTATGGGAAATTTTAAAACTATTGCTATGTAATGAATTCTAAGAAAAAATTGAAAAATGTTACGAATTTCTTGAAAATGATTACCTGAAATTTTTAAAAGAATGCAAAAGATTTTAAAGCAAAATTTGGCCATATTATATTATTTTAATAAGTTTAAGATATATTCAGAAGTATTGAAACGAGTAAAAAATAATTAACACCTGCAGAAATTTTTAAAGACATTTGTAAGGTTTCATGAAAATTAAAAACATTTTTTTAGGTTCCTAGGAAAAATTTAAATAATTAAAAAAATTAATTTTAAGAGATTATTTAAAAAGATTTTTTAAACATATCAAAAGATTAGCAACATTGTTAAAGAAGAATCTTAAAGAAAATTAAGGCAAAATTTGAATAATTTTAAAAGATTGGATGATATTAAAGGTCTGACAAAATTTAAAAAAGAATTTATTAAATATTCATGTGAAAATTTTAAATGATTTTTTATTTTGAAAAATGAACCTCAAGAGAAAATTTAAAAAAGGGTTTTAGAAATAACAAACGATTTCCTAAAATTTCAAAAAAAGTGGAGATTTTAAAGCAAAGTGTTTCACTTTGGTAAGATTAAAAAATCAACAACAAAAAAATCGTGTAGGTTCAAGAAATAGTAGAATTAAAGAGATTCAAAAAGAATTTTAAACCTCGAAAGATTTTTAGAAATGTAGATTTTTGAATATTTCAAAATTAAGCTTGAGAAGCTTTAAAAGAATTTCGAAAGCTTTCAAGAGAATAAAAAAAGTTTTAGAACAATTGAGAAGATTATAAGGCAATTTTTTACATTTTGAATGATTTTTCAAAATGTATCAAATATTTATTGATTTCTTCCATACTTCTAAAAGTCCTAAGCATCTTTCAAAAAGACTCGAATATTTAAAATATGTAAAACCCTTTAAAATAAAATTAATTTCATTAAAATCTTCTAGATTCTTTTCTGATTTTAAATCGAATTTAAGTGTTCAAAAACTTTTTAAAAAAATAGTTGTTTTAAAGTTTTTTGTTATATTATTATTAATTTCATTTTGCATTCTTTAAGGTAATAAAAAAAGTGTTGAAATGGTAAATTTTAATTAGTACTTACATTAGGTAACTTCAATATTTTTTTGTCCAAAAAAATATTGAAAAAGCATTGAGTGTTAAATAAAAATAATGATTTATTTATTTCTACACAATTCGCAATTTAAAAAAACCCGTTTTTTATTTAGAAAATGTGTATTATGTTTTTAAAAATAATACAAAATATGTTACGTGACAGCCCTGGGGGGTTAAAGAAAATGGTATTGTGTCTCACAGGGGGGGGGGGGTAGTAAATAATGTTACGTAATATGTGAAAGCTCTCTATATGTACTAGAGTAGTCCAAAAAATGCCCCCATAAGCCTGTTTTGGGACCATATAGGGTCCAACACTATACGTGAAAAATGGGGTCTTGCGAGTTTTTGGTGCTAATTATGATTTTTTTGCTGTTTTTTGAACACAAAATTGTTTCTCATACATGAAATACTACTTTTTAGTAATAATAAGATCTATACATTAATTGTTTAAACAATTTATTTTTGCTTTTAAAAATTTTCTCTCAGAATATAAAGTCGCGTTTTTTCAGCATTTTTCAAATTAATTTAAATCTTTTATTCAGAGCGAGACAATAATCAAATAAATTACCCAATAATAATTGTTTCATCAATTTATTATTATTTACGATAATATTCTCTCTGAATAATTTCTCGGAGGTTGCGTTTTTTTTCTAAAATATTCAACTTTTTGACCACTTTTAATTTAAAGTATGCAAAAAATATTGCACTTCAACAAAACTAATTTTATAAACAAATTTTTATTGTTTATAGCTATCATCTCCTATATTAATGCTAAATAGTTGCAGCTTTTTCTAGAATTTTCCTTTTTTTGTCAACTTTTCAGTTAGAATGAGGTAACAATTATTTCATGCAGTTTTTTCTGAAATATACAACTTTATGTCTCCTTTTCACTCAGTGCGGTAAAAATTAATGCAAGTTAACGATCATAATTGTTAAAACAATTTATTATTATTTAAAAATATCTTCTCTTAGATGTGATGGCTAGAAAGTTACGTTTTTCTGATATTTTTAACTTTGCTTTGGCTTTTTAGATCTGCACAAATAATAAATAAATAAACAATAAAGAGGATAATTTTTTAAATGATATATTTCTTTTTTGATATTAAATTTTTCTGAAATAAAACAAATGTTTGAAATATTATTCAATTTTTCTATATTGATCGTATTAAATTTAATTCTTCTATGAAGTAATTCCTGAGAGCCTTTTTGTTTAAATTAATATCAATACTTATCATCAACTGCTAACTAGAAAGTTAAAGAAAAGCTGAAATAAACTTTTTAAATAATGATGTTTGTGAACTTGTACTAACTATTATCTCACTGAGTAAAAAGCGAACAAAAAGTTCAATACCGCAATTATCTAGCTTTAAAATAGACGAAGTTAATAATAAGCAATAATTATTAATTTAAACAATTACTTATGTTAAATTAAATTAATTATTACCACATTCTAAGTGAAGAGAGGAAAAAGTTTAAGATTTTGGAAAAAAGCCGCAAGTTTCTAACATTATTCAAAGAAAATATTATTAAAAATAATAATAAATTATTTAAAACATTTTTTTGTTAATTAAATTAATTCACCCTTATTCTATTTGTAAAGTGGACCAAAAGTAGAAAATTGTAAAAAAATTGCAATTTTCTTGCATCATTCCAAGAGAATATTGTTATAAATGATAATAAATTGCTAAAACACTTATTATAGTTCAATTGAATTGATCATTGCCTCAATATAACTAAGAAGTTAAAAATAAGTTGATAAGTCTAGAAATCCCGAGACTTTCTAACTGAATTCTGAGAGAAAATATCCAGGAACAATAATAAAAATTCTTTAAACAATTCATGCAATCATCTCATTATTAAGAGAAGGTATTATTTTATGCAAGAGAAACAGTCTGTACAAGAAACTGCAAAAGTATAATTAGTGTGGAAAACTCGTAAAATCCAATTTTTATGAAATGGGGATTTTTCGGGACCCTATAAAACTGAGTTGTGGGAGTGGTATTTAAAAAAAGAAATATTAATTTGTATTCTATAGCTAATGATGAAGAGAAATATTGAGTTTCAACTCGTTTGAATTCGATAATTTCGAATCGATCTATTTTTAGCCCAGACTTTATTCAATTTTAACGTTTTTTAAAGGAATAATTTTTAAATTTAAGAAAGATTTGTATGTTTGGATTTTTGATAACAAATTTTTGATTATTGTATTTATAAACAAAATTGTCACTTTTTTAACTTTTCAGAAGTGGGTGTTCAGTGAGTGATTAGATTTTAAAAAGAATGTTATAAAGTTATGAGAAAATTGACATATAAAAAAATAAATAAACTAAAAATAAAAAAAGTTTTTTTTCAAGATTAGCAATGTTTAGGCCCTTCAAATCCAGAGTCTTGGTATAAAATGCAGGAGAAAACAATTCTTCATTACGATTCATTGAAGATAGATGGCATTTTTCTTGTTTGAATAATTTTAATAAGCAAATTCACTGTTTCGTATTCTTCAACAAATACATTCAACTTTTTTACTCCATCAAATAAGAATTTTTTTATAGTCTTTTCTATGATAATCTACAAATGTGCAGTAATTATAAAATATTTAAAAAATTTTTATAAACAAATTCAGTTACGTTATTTTTCAACTTATAGACTCAATGCTTTTATTTAATCAGTTAAGAATGTCTTTTCGCTAACTTAATGCTAGGGTACTTTCGAAATTTACAAGAACTATTAATTATTTAAACAATTTTTATAAATGAAAAATGATAGGTTTCTAGTTATAGCATATTAATTTAAGAAATGATCCTAAAATATAATTTAAAAATTTTATTTTTAGACTTACTTGACAGTCAGAAGAGGCTGAACAAAACGCCGAGCATAAGTGTCTGTTATTGAACCTCTTGCACTCTGATTGACTAAAAAGCATAGCAAAATAGTCACAACCCCCAGCATGACTATTTCTCCTACTAAAAACGCCCTCACTAAACCTCCTCCCGATTGACATTTCCATGTTTCCCCATAATATCTTGCACATGCAATTCCTATCAGAGCAATCCTGAAACATTAAAGAAAAAGATAAATAAACAATAAATTATTGATAAGAGATGTTTAAAAAAATATTTTTCTGCTCGAGTAAGGCTGGTACTTTTTATACTAATGAAGGAGGTTTCTAGAACTGCAATTTTTAAACATATTATTATGTAATAGGATCGTCCATAAACTTCGTTACCGCATACTAAATTCAGTATAAAAAACTCAAATCTTATGTTTGAATATTTTCAAGAAAATAGTTGAACTTTCAATTGAAAAAAAGGTTCATTTTCAACCTAGAATGATAGAACCAAGAAATTTTTTTTTACAGTAAAAGATGAATTTTCAAACCACATGAATTATATTTGAACAAAACAGTAAAATTTTCTACTAAAAAAGATGAATTTATCCAATTAGTTGAATTTTCAGCCTACCAAGGTGATTTTTTGACCAAATTGTCGGAATTTTCAAACAAAAATGATGAAAATTTGAAAAAGTTGAATTTAGAAGCCAAAAAGACGAATTTTTTAGAACACAGTTGAATCTTTAACAAAAAAAGTTCATTTGCACCCAAAAAGATGAATTTTCTACTATAAATGATCAATATACTACCACAAGATGATTTTTTTTTAAATAGTCGAATTCTCAATCAAATAAATGAAGTTTCATTCAAGAAAGATGTATTCTAAACCAAATAGTTAAATTTTCAACTAAAAACGAATTTTCTACAAAATAGATCAATTTTCAACAAAATGATTGAATTCTCAACCAAAGCAGATTACTTTTCAACCGAACAATTAAATCTTAAATGTAAAAGGACGAAAATTTAACAAACAGTTGACTCTTTATCTAGAAAAGATAATTTTATTCAAATAGTTGATTTTTCAACCTACAAAGGTGCATTTTTCAACTAAATTCTCGAAATTTTCAAACAAACAAGATTAAAAGTCAACCAAAAAAAAAGACGAATTTTTAACTCAATAGTTGATTTTGTAAAGAAAATTCTAAATTTTCAACAAAAAAGTTCATTTTTAAACAAATAGGTTAATTTGCTACCGAATTAAATAATAAACTAAAATAAGGCATTAATTGTAGCAATTTTTTAAAAAGTAGTTAAACTTTAAACTAAGTCGTTGATTTTTTCTCTAAAAAAATACGAATTTAGAACGGAATAGTTTAATCTTCGGCCAAAAACAGATCAATGTTTAACCAAATATTTGAATTTTCAACCAAAAAATGTTTAAAGATTAAATACAAAAAAGGCGAGTTTTTAACAAAATACATGAATGGTCAGTTAAATTTCTGAATATCCGAGATGAATAGATCAATTTTTAATAAAAAATATAATGTTTAAATAAAAAATAAAAAGCTACATTTTCCGTTTATAAATTTATTTTTAATAACAAAAAAAAATAATTCTCAACAAAAATTTACATTGTTATTCAAGAGAATAATTTTCAAATCAAATAATGAATCTTGAACAATTAAAAAATGAATGTGCAGCATAAGAGTTCAAACCAAAAGATTATTTATTAATCAAGAAGGTTCATTTTCTTAAAATGGAATAGTTAAATTTTCAGGAAAAGTAATTAATATTCAGACAAAAAAATAAATTTTTAAACGAAAATTTTCCAACTTCTTAATTTAAACCAAAAAGACAAATTTTCAACAAAATAGTCGAATCTTCAACCAAATCAGATTAATTTTCAACCATACAGTTGAATTTTAAACAAAAACAGTTAGATTTTTAATCCAAGAAGACGATTTTTTTCACAGAATAGATGACTTCTATCATAAATTATGAATTTTCTACTGAAAGACAAATTTTTGACAAAATATTTTAATCCTCAAACATAGATGAATTTTCAACAAAAAATTATTTTTCTTGAACCAAAAATAGAATGATTAAATTTTTCATTTAAAAAAATCAATAAAACAACGGATTTTTAATCTATTGAATTAAACTAAAAAAAAAGAATTCTTAAGTACATTAGTACTTAAATTTCTATCAAAAAAGGCAAATAATCAACGAGATGATTTTTTTATATAAGAGTTTGAACCAAAAGATGATTTTTTAACCAAGAGGATCAATTTTATAAAACTTTAGTAGTTAAATTTTTTACCAAAAATGTGATTTTTTAATAAAATAGTTAAAATTTCAAAAAAATAATTAAATTTTTAACTAAATAGTAGAATTTTTACCCAAACTAAATGCTATCTAAGTTCGTGATGTGACTTCCAGATACTCCCCTGCCCCCTTTAAGCAAACGTAGATTTTTGTGCGACCCCCCCACCTCAAATAGGTAACGCAGTTTATGGAGAGGCACAATGTGAATAAAACAATTTTCAAATCCGTCGAGTCAATCCATGTAAGTCAACATTTTAAAAAATGACCGTATTTAAATAAATTACTCACTTCTGTATATTTTGCACGGAAATAATACATTTCGACTCAAGATTTAGAATCAAGTTTTTTTTTATTTTAAATGAAGGCTAAGAAACGGCAGTTTACGAGATAAGAATGCAATAAATGCAAATCAACATACAAATTGAGTTTTGTCTGATCTTGGAGTTTTATTCGAGAAAAACCGGTTTTTGCGAAGACATATAAAATCTACGTTGACATTAATGTGTACTTAATAGCCTTGATACCTTAAACCTTGGAATTTTTAAGTTGATTTTCAATGACAAAAAAACGCGAATACTCACCAAACAATACGAATGAAAATTTCAAATAGTCCTGGATAAACGAGATCGTCAGTAGCTGCCAACCACTTTCTTCCAAAAAGCATCAACGCCGGCATCTTCCTGCAAAGGAAATCAATTTTGATTATTATTTATTAATTTTATACAAATTTAAAAATAAAAATTTAAGTTAAATTTACTTCCAGTAAATGCGGAAATGCATTTCCTAAAAACTTCTGAAAAAGCATTGTATGCTGCTAATTTGATAAACACTTTGCTTTTTCATTATTATTAATTAACAAACATATTTCATTCTTCAGAGGATGCATTAGTGATTTTTTTAATTATTTGAAATTAACAACACAAAAATTTAAGGAAAAATGTTGGGGGGGGGGGGTGGCATGGAAATACATCAATACAATTAGGTCAATCAATTCGCCTCGAATCAACGAGTCTTGTTTAATCTTACATCAACTTTGAGTCAAATTAATAAAAAAAAGTTTTACTATAATAAAATAGATTTCTGAAATATGATAAATGATTATAACTTTCTTCAATTTTAAACAAATGTATTATTATTATTTCAGGTTACAAAAACCGTACTTTTTCAATATTATAAATGACCATACCTTCTTTACTCTACAATAGAATGTATTAATATTACGGGCCAATCGATTCGTTTCGAGTCAAGAAATCTTTTATGTTGTTGTATCAAGTTTGAATTATGTTAATGCAAAAAGTTTGATCATAAAAACCCATCTTTAAAACATCATAAATGTCCATAACTGCCTTACTCTTTAATAAACCGTATTAATATTAGAGGACAATCACATTGACTCGAGACAAAAAATCTTTTTTATTCTTACCAATTTATTTTTTACAATTTTAAGTTATCTCGATAAAGAAGGTTTTAATGTCAAAAAAATTTTTTGAATGCTACAAATAACAGCAACTTTCTTTATTTTCAATAAATTTCTTTAATATGATAAATTCATCATTAATCTATTTTATTCATTCATTAATATGCTGATCATTCATTTATATGATTATTCATTCATTAATATGATATATAAATTGACCTTGAACCAAGTATTGTTTTTCATTGTTGCATTAATTTCGCATTGAGTTGATAACAATGTTTTACTGCAAACAAAGATTTTAAAATATTATAAATGGTTATAACTTCCTTACTTTAAAATAAAATTTATGAATATTTTACATCAATCGATTCGTCTGGAATTAACGATTATTATCAAACCTTACATCAACTTTAAATGTTATTAAACAAATTTTACCATGTTAAAATATGTTTTTTAAACATAAGAAGGACGACAACTTCCTTTACTTTTAACAAAATATATTAATATTGAAGGTCCATCTTTACTCTATTATAGGTCGATTCGTCTCGAATCCAGAAATATTCTCTATCTGTGCGTCAACTTTAAATTGTTTTAATAAAAAACGTCTACTGTAAAAAATAGATTTCTTTAATATTTTATATAAATTAATTAGTCTCGAACCAAATAATGTGTTTTAATTTTATATCACATCAAATTATGTTAAAGGCTATTTTATATTCTCATATCAATTAAAAGTATGTTAATAAAAAAGTGTTAATATTAGGAAAAATGTTTTAAATATTATAAATGAAAATGACTTTCCTACTCTTTAGTAAATTGAATTGATGTTATAGATAAATCTATTCGTATCGAATCAAAGATTTTTTATATTTTCACACGACTTCAAATCATGTTGATGAAAAAAGTTTTAATATAAAGAAAGATTATTTAAATTTATAAATGAGCATAATATCATTACTCTTTATTTAAAACTATTATTAATAATTAAATCTGGGTAATGTTATTAAGAATGTTTTATTGTGAAAAACAGACTTTAAAAATATTATAAATGAACATAACGCCCTTACTCTTCAATAAACTGTATTAACATTATAGGCCAATCGATTCGTCTTAAATCGGGGATACTTTTTTAGGTGCATATCACTTACAAATCAGGTTCGTGATGAAAGTTTTACTATAAACAATTTTTTTTTCAAATATTATACATGACCATATGTTTCTTATTAAAAAAAAAGTATTAATATTATAGGTCAATCGATTTGTCTTGAATCGTTCTGATCGGTACATCAATTTTTAATTATGTAAATGGGAAAGGTTTCTCTACAGAAAATCCATTTTTAGATATTTTAAAGCGTTGAAGAAATGTTAAAATTAAATTTAAAAAATCTTTAGTCAGTTTTGAGATATTAGTAGTGAACATAGATCTTCCAAATGTCATCAATTCATTTGAAATCACTTTGAGTTTTCGAACAATAATGTGACATACACAGACGCATCGGAATAATTGCCTTAAGGATTTTTTTAGACAGTTTTAAATTGAGGAACATTCAATTAGCGGAAATTTTTTTAAAATTTTATCCATTACAAAGCTTCAGTTTTGAGGAAGAAAAAATAAGATAACAAAAATTTCTTTATTTTAAACATATCAAAAGATCCAATTAATCTAAAAAAATAATGAATTAGCTAGCTGTTTAATAAAAAAAGAAAATCAAATGATATTTTTAACATTTTTAAATTTCTAACGCGAATACATATTGAAGTTTATAGAAAATTCTTTGGTAACAATTTTATTTTCGTATCGCTAAAGTTTTTAAATTAAGAATTAGAAAATTTCTAAATGGTTTACAAATTTAAAAAATTATTTCTATTTTTAAAGCGAATAATTCTTATTTGAAAATTTTCTACTACGAAAGTTTTTATATTTAAATTTCAAACGCTTTAAATAAAAACTATGTTATTTAATTTGATTTAAAGTTTAGTTTTGAACAATGTAAATAAATTTTCTGTAGTGCTCTGCATTTTTAAATTGAAATGCCCAGGAAAATGTTGTAACATAAAAAATGACAGGGAAATTAATATGAATTTCTCTAGAGACTTAAGTGGCCACTCAGAAATTAATTGTAGTTAATTGTAATACTGATGCTGCAAAAATGTTGAAATTTACAATTTTATTTAATTTTTTTAATTTTTGATTGTTTGTTGTTAATTAGAACTGTAACAAAATATTAATGCCTGGATTTTTATTATTTCGCGCAAAATCGATGAAACCGTTCACAAGAGTAATTTGAGGCGATTCACATAACAAACTTTCTTATGAACACTTCAGAAATTGCTGAGCGGAAGTCATGCTTGATTCACATGCAATTTTACACACGTGAAGTTACTTTAACAAGTAATGAGTTCCACCGGAAACGCATTACTAACATTTTTATTTCCTAACTTTGTTTTTCGATTTTTTGCATAACAAAAGTTCAAACAAGAGGTAGGAAGAATCGATTACAAGAACAGTATATTTAAATTTCGAGAATCCTGTAATTTGTTGTAAAAATTGATTTTTATTAATGAAAAAGCGTTAAGTATGCGGAAGTTGTGAAACTTCAGTAAACCGGAAGAATAAATAAAGCCACAAATACGTCACGCATTATTTTTACTTCAATTGAAAAACTTGTTATAGCTTCATTTGATTGTTTATTAAAGCATAAAACATTGTACTGATTTAATCAAATTCAAATAATTCAAAGGAAAAAAATTACTCATATAGGTGAAAATATGAGTTCATACTGACTGAATGAAATCGATTTATTTTCCATGATTTTGTAGCTATAATTCACTGCAACAAAGAATTGACCAGTTTCGGGCAATATAACTTTCGCTCTGCTAAAGTTATTTATGAAAAAATATCTAAATTTGCATTTCGCAGTTTGCACGATTCGAGTACATACGCATATATATGCATAATCTGTATACTGAACTTTCACCAGTTTATTACAAAATAGACAAAAATATTTATAATTATAAAACTCGCTTTTCAAGAAGTTGTAACATAATCCACTCGTACCTGTTATCACCGGTAGGATTTTCAGTAAAAGGAAAAAGTTAAACTTTTCAAGGTTGGTTCAATTCATGCACCATTTATTCTTTTTCTGACATGAATCTTAAAAGAAGGTTGGGTGAGCCTGGGTGCATTTTATTTTTATTTTACCTTGATTATAAGTCCGTCCTACATATAATAAATGTATGTTACATAAATTTTTTCGTATGTAATATGCAATGAATTGGTTCATTGAAAAAAACGATATTAAATAAAATCCATATTCAGAGCTTGTTTATAAATATAATACGAATGTGAATTTTATGACTATATTAGAACATTGTCCGCGCTAAGCGCGAACTAATTACCTTTTCTTTAGAAAAAACTAGGTATATTTTTCAACATTTTGTTATAGATTTTATATAATTTACAGAAGTTTCTTTATTATGACGAGAAAATTCCAGCAAATTCAATAAGGATGACATACAAAATACATTCCCGGATAAAGCATTCATCAAAGCAGAATGAAATAATATTTGAATATCATTCAGACTTTCTTTAAGAATCAATTCACGTAACTTTATTGTTAAATAAAACTCGAAAATTATTTAAAAAATTAATTATTTAGTTAAAAACTTATGTTTTCCGTTAAAATTAATATTGTTTGGTAGCAAATTAATATTTTTGCAACAAAATTTATCACTTTGACTGGAAATTAGTTTTTTTTGCTATTCACAATTAAGTTTTTTAACTGAAAATTTAACAATTCTATTTGTTGAAAAAATTTAAATATTTTGTTAAAAGTTTGTCTTTTTTCATAACAAATTCTACTATTATATTTAAAATTCTTTTTTTTGTTGTTCAAACTTTGTGTATTGTGGTACAATATAACTTTTCTTGGGGACTAATTTACCATTTTTGGTGGAAAGTTGATATATTTATTTCAAAATGTATATATAACTATTAGGTTAAAAATTCCATTAAAAATTAAAAATTTAGTTACAAAATTCATGTCTTTTGTTAAAAATTAAACTTTTTTGGTAGAAAATTAATCTTTTTGGTCGAAAATTCGTCTTTTTGGTTGTAAATTAGTTTTTTAATTACAAATTTTTTCCAAACTGGAAATTTAACTATTTCTTTTTATTGTCAAAAGTTACCTTTTTTGATTAGGATTTTATGTTTTTGCTTGGAAATTCATGTATTTGCGTAATTCATTATTCTAGTTAAAAATTAATTTCTTTGCTTGAAAATTCAACTATTTTGTTGAAAATTCGAGTGTTATTGTTCTTGAAACTCAGTGATTCACTTTTTTACTTGAAAATTAATTGCTTAGGTAGAAAAATTAAGTATTAGGTTGAAAATTCCTTTAAAATTAAAAATTTGGTTAAAAATGCATGCATTTTTGTCACAAAATAATCTTTTTTTGTAGAAAATTAATCTTTTCAGTTGAAATTTCATTTCTTTATTAATTTTTTTTTCATATTGAAAATTAATCCTTTGAAGATTACAATTATATTTTTTGGTTGAAAATTCAATTATTTTGGTAAAAAATGCAACAAACATGTTAACAATTTCGGTGAGAATTCGTTTTTGTTAAATAATAATGGATTATTTTGACTTAAAAAGTAATTATTCCTTTTTTTTGTTCAAAACTTTATTTTTTTGAATAGGTTTTGGTTTTCACAAATATTTATTTTAATTTAAATGATGCAAGGAAAATATTGAAAAATGGTAATTTTTGT
The DNA here is from genome assembly GCF_010883055.1 of Belonocnema kinseyi. Taxonomy (NCBI): domain Eukaryota; kingdom Metazoa; phylum Arthropoda; class Insecta; order Hymenoptera; family Cynipidae; genus Belonocnema; species Belonocnema kinseyi. The sequence continues at coordinate 52,896,230 of NC_046664.1, forward strand.
ATCTGTTGCAAAAATACAACTCCTGATTAATATTCGACCATAAAGTTACTTTTGCTCATGTCAAATACAAATTTTAATTCTGCTGAATATGTCCGGCTTTAGTGAAATAATACATTTTCATATTTCTGTCAGTTTTATTATGCACACAAACGTGGCTTTCTTTTTCTATTTCTCTTAAAGACCCTCGTTCGTTTTGGAAATTCACAAAAAATATTCGAATGGCACTTAAAAAATGGTCTGGATTAGACTATGAGAAAATTGTTCAGTCATGACGCCGATAATTGTTTATAACTGCGAACTGAATGAATACAACTCAATATAAATATTCAACTATTATTATTTAAAAGATAAAATCAATCTATTTATGTCAAAAATTTAACTTCTTTGTTGAAAACTCTTCTTTTTGGGTGGAAAATTCAACGATTTTTTTTTAAAGAATTTGTCTTCTTCGATTGAATTCAACTAATTTTTTTTACATTAACAATCTTATTTTCGTTTAAGTATCACTCTTTATATGTTTCGATGAGAATTTATCTTTTTCGATTAGAAATTTAACTACTTTATAAAAATACATTTTTTGGGCTAAAAATTCAACTGCTTGGTTGGAAATTAACTTTTCTTAAAATTTATCTGCTATATCATCAGATATTGTACCTTACCGACACTAGAGCAACCCTCCAAACCATGAAGGCAGAAAATCTACCATAATATCGATCAAGTTAAGAATCTTGAATAACAGAAAATGCTTAACGTCTTAATAAGACTAGATGGAAAATAATATTTTTCAAATTAAAATCATTTCTTGAAAAAAAGATCCTAAAGATCCCAATGGAGGGAAGATGGAGTAGGATCTTTTTTTCAAGAAATTATTTTAAATGAACTTTTTTGTTAAAAATCCATATTTTTGAGCTGAAGGTGTACCTGCCATAAAGAAATTCTTTTTTTTTTTGGCTTGCAAATTCCACGACTTAGTAAAAAATGTATTTATTTCTTTGAAAATTACATTTTTTAAATTTATATTCATATTTTTGGGTTAAAAAAGCAATTTTTTGTAGAAGATTCTTTTAAATTGAACTATTTGGTTAAAAATGAATTTTTTAAAAAGATTAACCTCTTTGGTCGAAAATTTAACTATTTGATTGTAAATTTAGGTATTTTGTTGAAAATATATATGTTTTTGTAAAAATTTACTATTCTTGGTGCGAAATTCATCTTTTTTGAAAAAATTACCTTTTATGTTAAAAATGCTTTGCTTTTGGACGAAAATTCAGATGCTTGGTTGAAAGTGAACTGCTTTGTTTAAAATTATATTTCCTTGGTTGAAAAATCAACTGCTTTTAAAAAGTCGTCTTTTAGCATTGGAAATTACACAATTTATTTAGCAAAAATCAAATTATATGGTTTAAAATCAACTCTTTTGTTAAGTTCATATTTTCGGGTTGAAAAAGGAATTTTTTTGTATAAAATTCGTATTTTAGATTTGGAAATTAAATTGTTTTGGGTAAAATGTCACCTTTTTTAGTAAAAAATTCAATTTATGGTTAACATTTTTTATATTTTGTTCAAACTCGTCTGTTTTAGTAGAAAATTAATATTCTTGGTTGGAAGATCATCTTTTTTAGTAAAAAATTCAACTGTTTGGTTGAAAGTTGAACTACCTTGTTAAAATGCATTTTTTTAAAAGATTCACGTCTTTCTTCAGCTTGAAAATTCAACTGTTTGGTAAATAATTCAACTGGTTTTAGTTGCAGCTTAATCTTTTTTGTTTGAAAATTCGGCTATATGATTAAAATTTATCTTCATAGCCTGAGAATTTAACTATTTAGGTTAAAATATATCTGCTTCGTTGAAACTGTATTTTTTTGGTTCTCTATGGAATTTTTTTGGTTAAATTCATCGTTTTGGGACAAAAATTCAATTTTTTTTGTTGAAAACTCGACTATTGGCATTAAAAATTCATCTTTTTTTTATAGAAAATTTAAATATTTGGTTGAAATTGATGGTTAAAAATTAATCTACTTTGTTCAAACAGAAATAAATTTTAACTTTAAAAATCACTCAAATAAGTCTCTTTTATTGGGTTGTAAAAAAACCCATTAATGAAAAATTGGGTGTTACTAGTTTTTGAAGCTAATTTTTTTTTTGTAGTTCTTAAAATAAAAATGCTTGTTTTATATTAACATACGAATTTCTGATAATAATTAAATGCTTATATATAATTTTTAAACAATTTATTATTGCTTTTAGCAATTTTCTCTTAGAATATGAGTTAGAAAGTTACAGTTATTTCTAAAATTTACTACTTTTGGTCGTTTTTCAATTAGAGTGAGGTAATAAGTAATTAAATTTAATAAAAATGAATGGTTAAACAATTGTTTATTATTTTTAATAATATTCTTTTTGAATAATTGTAGAAAATTGCAGTTTTTTCTTAAATTTTTTACTTTTGCTATTCTTTTCACCTAGAGCGCGTTAACATTTACTTAAATTTAAAAGAAATGACTGCTTAAGAAATTTATTATCATTAATAAAGTGCTCTTAAAATAATACTAGAAAGTTACAGTTTTTTTTTAAATTCACTTTTGGCCCCCTTTTTTAATTAGAGTAAGGTAATAATTATTCAACATTAACAAAAACGAAAATCAAACAATTTATTAATGTTTTAAATGATATTGTTTCTGAAAAATGGTAAGAAGTGCGGTTTTTTCTGAAATTCTTAACTTTTAAAAAAAAATAGAAATGATGTTTCACTTAATTTCTCATAATGATTGATTATACTGATTGGAAAAAATACGTCACTGACAATGAAATTGATTGATTAATCAAACAGATATTTGCGGTTTTTTCACCTGAAATTTTCCACTTTTTGTCCGCCTTTTACTTAGTGAGATAATTATTAATGCAAGTTAACAAACATAATTGTTTAAAAAAATGATTAAGGTTGATAACTATTATCTCATAAAGTAATGTTAAAAAGTTGCGTATTTTTCTGAAATATTCAGCTTCTTTCTGACTTTTTAGTTAAGAACACATAATAAGTAATAATATTTATTTTAACAAAATAACTCTTAGTATATACTTTGAGGAAACTTTACATTTAGTATAATTAATATAGAAAATTTAAAGAATATTTTAAATACCTGTATTCATTTCAGAAAAAGATATATTTATAAAAAACGAAGGATTTTTTTAAAGAATATTGTGTCTATTCTTTGTTTATTATTTATTTATGACTAGAAAAGCGAAGCAAAGTTCAAAATTTCAGAAAAAATGTCCGAAAATAATATTATTTGAAATAAGAATAAATTATTTAAAGAATCATGTTTGTTCACTCGAATTATTACCACAAACTATTTAAAAAGTTGAAAAAAGCATTATTACTGGAAAAGATATTTATAAACCATAAAAATTTGTTTAAAAAATTGTTTGTTAAATTGCAATTATTATTACATGATTTTAATTGAAAGATGGATAAAAAATGGAAACTTTTAGAACAATAGCAACTTTCTAGCCTTATTCTAAGAGAATATTATTATGGATAATAATAACTTATTTCAAAAAAATTTCAGTCATTACCTTCTTCTCACAGACGATGTGTTAACAACGAATTTTAATTTCTGACTAGTTGAAATTTTTAAACTTTTTCTTTTATTTAAAATGTGAAACGTTTATTTAAGTTATTAGCCTGAAGAGGTCAGAAAACCAATCTGACGAAACATCGCAAAATTATCGTGAATCATTCATTTATAACCCCAATGATCAATTAAGAATAAATTTCTTCAAATCTAATAATGGAGGGTGACACACATTTTCATACCAAAATATATTTCTATTAGATTTCATTGATTATTGCTTCATTCTAACAGAAAAGTTGAAAATAAGTATTAAAATTTGAAAAAGTCGCGACTTTCTAACTCTACTCTGAGAAAAACCTGATAAAAACAATGATAAGTTGTTTAAACAATTTATGAAAATATCTAAAAATCAGTAGAAAATTGTATTGCATGTATTAGAAGCAAGTTGTAATAAAAAAACTGTAATATATCATTATATAGTGCCAAAAAATGGCAGAACCCAATTTTTGTCTTACGAGATTTTTTTGGGAGTCTATAAATCAGACTTATAGGGATGATACTCAAAAAGTACAGTGAAACTCTTCTATAGCGCCGATTTTGGGACTGACGCTGGGTGGGAACTAACTCATTATAGCCCGCTCCGCTTTTGTTTGTTCATGCCTGAGTGCTCGCCTGAGTGACAACTGCAGACCCCGCGCACCCCCTGTTACACCTACTTGTGGCGCGAAGTCAATTCACTGAAGGGCTAATGAAGGGAGTTCTATTGAAGGGTTTCACTGTAATTATTTATTTGTATTATATAGCTAACTGTGAAAAGAAGATTCGAGTTTTAACTGGATTTATCTATTATTGAAGTTTCTGAATACAATTTACAAAAAGTATTTTTTCCTTATGAGAATTACATGTTAAACTTCATGGGGCTTGCGCCACCTATAAATATCATTAAAAAAAGGATGGTATATTTTTGTAAATTCACATAAATTTCAGTGCTATATACATGAAAATGTTCTAATGTCGAGCGGGAGGTTTGACGTCGAGGATGATCGTGTGCATTCGATCAAGAACCCGGCTGAATTCGGTAGGTAGTTTTCTGCAGTTTTCCTCTTCCCTGGCCAAATGTTAAAGCAAATGCGAGTACTTCTACTAAAGTCGGTTTTCTAGCCGCGGATTGACACTGGTTGTGTACATTATTACAGTGAATTTAAGCCCACCTTATTGAAGAAAAATTTCCACAGGCCGATACCCAGTGAAAAAGAGTTTCACCTTTCGGTTCATGCTAAAAGACTCAAATTATACTTTAGCTATGAGGATGAACCGTGTCTTAACCTCTGTTTTACTGGAGTTTTTTCACAAAAACGGCATAGTACAATGGGTTTTAATCTCGGTGCTACATGGGCCTTAAATGGACCAACTTTACAAGATAATAATAATAATGCTTGAAAGTTAGAGAAAAAAATTTGAATGCATTTTTGGACCATCCTATTCTACAACCCTATAATATATAGAAAAATAAACAGATATTTTAATTTATGTTTGATAGTTCAGTCAATTTGGTTATTTTTCTATTCAACATATAATTTCTTAGATATTTCTATACGAAAACTACCGTAAGCATTGCATTGAACTTCAGGAACGATGCGTTTTTCTACAGTGTCATGGTACTCAAGTGTGCTGCAAGGTACACACAATTATATACAATTTATACACACAATTTATATATTACGACGCTCGAAATAAATCAAGGAATATAATGAAAAATTTAGAGTCTTTAAACTCTTTTCGATAATTCCTATTTTTTCATATTGAATGTTAGTTACAAAATGATAGAATGTTTCTCCAAAAATAAAAAAAATAAAATTATTAATAAGTGGGACACTCCATGTCGAAAATAGTAAATGGGTAATCGATTTCTTATATTTTTTTCTATTTTATCATGTTTAAGATACTAAATACTACTGATGTCAAAGGGTTTTGCAAAATTTGCAATAGTTTGGTAGATATTGTTAACTGAAAATTAGATTTTTGAAAATTGGACCATATTTTGACAATTTTCATCTCCGCGTTAATATTAATCACACGAAACAAATACTGTGAAACTCTTCTATAGCCCCGATTTCGAAGCTGGTGGTCGTTGGTAACTAACTCATTATAGCGCACTCCGCTTTTGTTTGTTCACGCCTGACTGCTCGCCTGAGTGACCACCGCCGATCTCGCGCACCCCGCGCAGCACCCGTTACACCTACATGCGGCGCGGCGTCAATTCTCGGAAAGGCTATAGAAGGGAGGGCTATTGAAGATTTTCACTGTACTTAAATTCAAATGCACTAATGAAATGTTTAAATTTAAGGAAGTTTAGAAATTTGTTTGAATTGTCCATTTATATAATCCTTATGTAATAACAATTTTTTATTCTTGTTTTTTTATTTTAATTTTAAATATTCTTAAAGTTTTTCGGCCAATTTCAAAGAAACACACAAAATGTATTATATCTATACTAACACTGTCAAGAAATAATTTTCAGTGGGTGAAAATAATGATGATAAACAATTCTTTACTACTTTATGAAAAAATTAATATCACATATAGTTGTTTTTCGGAATTGGCTATGTGGCTAATTAAAATACTGAGTTTGGTATAAAATGCGAGATAAATTAATGTTCAGATTTGATTAATAGAAAGTAGATGCTATTTAGCCACTGTTTAAACAATATTTCTAAACAAATTTATAGCGTGCATTGAAAAAGCACAAGTATCAATAATTATTAAAACAATTTAGATATTCGTGTTTTTTGGTGCTTGAACCGGTTTAAGAAATATTTTGAAGAAAATAATAACTGGTGTGGAAAGAAATTTAAACTTATTAAAAAAGGTGAGATTTTGACCAATTCAATGTACATTGGCAGCTGGATTGTCCTAAATTAAATTTATTTTAAAAAATTCAGAGAATGTTATTGCTCAGGGAAAAGTCAGGGATTTAGACGAAAATCTTGCGAAAGTCAGGAAATTTCCACATGTATTTTTAAATAACTGTTTAAAAAATACTTTAGGTTCAGAATGTTGCAAGTTTAAAATGCTGGTCTTTGAATATTCATAATCGGGGAAAATGAAAAATTGGCCTGGGAAAAATGATGAAATTTTAAAAATGAAGTTTTGCGGTAACCCTGATATAATATTCTTGTTAGTATTTTTTTTGCTTTGGATTTATATTTATATAACTTTTTTTGCAGTTGCTTCCTCCTTAAGATTATCTTTTTAGTTGTACATTTTATTATTTGTTTGAAAATTCAACAATTTTGTTAGAAAAGTCATCCTTTTTTATTGCATTTTAACTGTTTTGTTGAAAATTCATCTTTTTGGGTTGAAAATTGAAGTATCTTCGTAGAAAATTTATTTCTTGTTTAAAACTCATAATTTGATGTTGAAAAGTCAAACTTAAGTCTTTTTTGAATAAAAATTTGAATAATTTTTTTGAAAATTTGTCTTTTTGATTAGAAAAATCGTCTGTCATTACTGAACAATCTTTATTTGTTGAAAATTCGTCTCTTTGGTTTTAAAATTCATTCTTTAGAATGAGATTTCATCTTTTTTGGTTGAAATATCAATTATTAACCTTTTTGGTTCAGAAATCATCTTCTGATGTTGAAAGTTCAAGTTTTTTATTAATAAGACATATTTAATGGTAAAAAGTTATTTTTTGTTTAAAATAAATTAATAAATTAAAAAAATTTTATTTTGATGGTCAGGTTAAATTTCAAATAGTCAAAAAAAAATCGGGAAATTTTCAAAATGGCGTTTTCCCCCCTTACAAAGCATGCATTATCCTAAATACAAAAGATGTCCATTAGTCCTAGGTCCCATATCCTACTATTTCTGAAAACCATAAATTACGTGCAGCAAGAGAGTGGGGGGGGGGGGGGGGGGGGGGGGGGGGGGGGTTATAGATATCCAATAAAGTGTGAAACCTGTAATAAAATTGGTTAAAATCGTTCAAAATTTAATAATTCGCACATATCCTTATTATAGAGAGACTAAAAAATCTTGATTTGAATCACTTTTGATCAGTGGTGTGATTAAGACCTGGTGTGCTTGAAGGCCAAGCTACTTTTTTTTTTATTCGGAAATTCCTGACTATAGTGAATCAGCTTTGTGGGATTTTTCCAAGTCATAAATTTATTCTGCTGTTCGAAACCATTTCGCATCACGCCAATAATTTATGCTTATGTCACAGAATCAGTTGTCAGTCAAATATATTCAGTCAAAGAAATTTGTTCCAAAGGTTTGAGTATTTGAATTTTAAAAATTGAAAACGCGGATTATCAGAAAATTGTCAACATTTTGGATTCAAGTATGATATTTTCTATTATGATACAGGTATTTCACTCTTCTTTCTGATTCTGATACATTTTTTTTTTTCTATTTTCAAACTCGTTGGAAAATTTTAAAAAGTCATTATTCAAAATTCCCCCGTTTTTTCTTTCAATTTTTTTTCTAGCTTCGTCCTAACGTAAAGAATATATTTCATGTTATTCTGCTCTAGGTTAGAAAATATTTTTAAATTCCTCTTAGAACTATTTTCTTCAACATTATAATTTGAGGGCACCATAAAAAACAAAGAAGAACATAAATTAACAGTTTCAACGACTTCTACATTAACATTTTTCCTTTGCAGTCGGAATTTAAAAAATAATCGATACTACATTTTTTTTCTATCTACCTACATTATTTCCCCCAAAATTCGTTGTTAAAACTGTTGAATTATGTTCTTTTTGGCTCTTTATCACAACTTACATTCCTTGAAAATTGTTTTTTTTTCTCTATAAAAATGCAACTTTTTAGTTAAAAATTGATTTCTTTGATTGAAAAATTATTAAACTATTTGGTTGTAAATTCGATCTTTATATTTGACAATTAATTTTTTAATTGAAAATTTAACTAATTATTTCGCTTAAAAATTGAAAAATTTGGTAAAAAATTAAACTAATTGGTTGAAAACGAAGTTTTCTGTTAAAATGTCAAATTTTTTATGAAAAATTTAATTATTTGTGTAAAATATACAAATTTTTGGCTTAAAAGCAATTTTTTTATATAATCACTACTTTGATTGAAAATTTAACTATTTTTTCTTATTGAAATGGTTGAATTTTTAAAACAAAACAATAAAGAGAAATTTTTAACAAAACAGTTAAACATTCCACCAATGAGGATGAACTTTTAGCAAAACAGTTGAACTTTCAAATAATAAGGCTGATCTATTAACAAAATTGTCCAATTCTTAACAAAAATAGTTAAATGCTTAACCATAGTAGTTGAATATTTGACCCTAAAAAACTATTTTACTACAAAGAATTGAATTTTCAAGAAAAAGTTACTTTTCAACAAAACAGTTGTTTGACAACCAAGTACATAGATCAAAAAAAAATTTCAATTTCAATAAAAAAGTTTATTTTAAAGAAAATAATTAAAGTTCAAACGAAATAATACTAATTTTTAATCAAAGAAATACAAAAAGAATTAAATTTTAAACAAAATTAAATGGATTGTTTAAAATTGGGTTCTATTAATTCAGTTTGCATTTAAACGAAAAAAAAAGAAAAAAAATGAGAAATAGAATGAACGACTCAGATTTTTATAGTTTCGAAAATAACAAGGTAAAAATATATTTTTTATAGAAATTATGGAAATATCGTTAGTTTATGTCAAAATTTCCACTAATCGGGATAGATTCTAGAGTAGGCTATAAGACTAAACAAAAATTGAGAAAGAGGGGATAAAGCGATATCCAAATAAATATATATTAGTATATAAATAATAATAAATATTAAACAAAAAATGTATCCTTCACAAATAGCAAGTTGAAAAGATGAATTTTCTACAACAAATTGAATTTTGACTAAAAAATATGAATTTTTAAAATAAAAGTTAATTTTCAAACAAAAAGTGAAATTTTTAACCCAAATAATAGAATTTTATGCAAAGAATTTTAGTTTTGATCGGAAAATGTAATTTCTCAAGGAAAAAGTTCATTTCCAACCCAGTCCTTAATTATTCAACCTAAAAGTATGCATTTTTAACCAAAAATTCTACTCTTTGGGTATCGACTTTGTCATTTAGAATATTTCTTAGTGGATTAACATAGGTTTATTTATGCAAATATGAAAAAAATCAATGTCCATATTTTAAAAAATAGCTGAATTATGATGAATTTTTCCAATAAATTTGTTTAAACAAGCGACTTGTAGCAGAAAATAAAATAATGTCGAAAATTCTTATTGAAAAGTAATCTTTAGTCCATACATTACTTTTTAAAATTAAATTTGATAATAATAAAAAGGCATTTTTGCTCATGAATTTGTTTATAACAAATAATCATTTTTTTATTTTATCACCAATATCATTAATTATTTTGTGTAAAAGAAAGTTTACAAGTATTTAAACAATTTTTATTTGTTTAAACAATTATTTCCTCGTGTAAATATTAAAAAGTTCATATTTTCTGGAATTAATGATGCGGTTAATGTATTTTAAGAATTATACTCATTGTGGAGGACATTTTGCATTTATTCAAACAGTTAATAATCATGTATCTGCACCTTTTCATAGCAAAGGTGGATAACATTCTTGTTTTTTTTTCAATCTCTTACACTATGTTCCATATTTTAAATATTTTCTTGTTTCGAAACGTATACCCTAAGTTTGTAAAAATTAATAATTTTTTTTCAGTTACGTTATGAATAATTGATTTTTTGTCAAATCGATTTCATTAAAATAGTAAAATACTAATTGATAAAGCAATACAGTGTCAGAGATTCGAAAAAACTGGAATTTTTTCATATTAAGTGACAATAATTGTTTGAATAATTGCAATTTGCCTTCAAAAGAAAATAGGAGTATTACTCTTAGAATTTATTACTTGCTTCATTAATTCCATAAAATAATAACTTTTCACGATTTACAGGATGAAAAAAACAGTCCAAACAGATGAAATTTTCTTAACAATTGCTAATTATCATAAACAAAAGCATATTACTTTAAAAAATCGTTAATTGTGTCATTAATTTAAGAAAAGGCTGACTTTTCACGATTTGACGGAGAGAAAAATGATAAAAATAGAACTTTTGACGATTTTCTTGAAAAAATATTTAAGCAAATACAAATAATTTAAGAAATAAAGCAGCTGTGTTGAATTTGAAAGTTATTTCGTATAAATTATTCTTTCAACATTCCTTAAGCGGATACTAAACTTTAATTTTTGATAAGTTTATAAATTTGGATAGTTCCAAGATTTCTGATCTGACCCAGAAGACTGCCATACATTTTTTTAAAATACTTTTTAATCAAGTAAAATTTCAAAAGAACTACAGCACGTTTTAATCAACCAAAATATTTTAATCGTTAAATTCCAAGAGTTCTGATCAGAATTATGTGTCCCGCCGAAAAAATTTCTACAAAAAATCCTGTTGTTTCTTTAAGATTGAGTCAAAATTGAGTAAACTACGGAACTATACAGAAAACGATATTAAAAAAATTTTAGTTTGAAGAGATCAGATTAAAGTTCTGTTCCCACCGAGAAGAATTCTATGAAGAAGTCTTCTGACACATTTTTGATCTATGAGTTTTGATCAGAGTTTTGTGCCATCCAAAAAAGTTATCCCAAAAAGTCTTGTGACACTTCTCAATCAAGTCAAAATTCAAAGAACTACATACCTTTTGTTAATTTTTTCGAAAACAGAATTCCGATTGGAACTCTGATCAGAACTCTTGGAACTCTCCAAATTAAAAAAATTTTAATGTTAGTTTTCTTCAAAGTTTCGTAGTGCTCTGACTTGATCGAAAAAAAGAAACTTTCAGGTAGGACTTTTTCGGCGGATCACAGAAATCTGATCAGAACTCTAGTAACTTAAAATTAAAATTTTTGTTTCACTTGAAAGTGCAGTAATTTTTTTCAATTTAGACTTGAATCAAGATCAGAACTCTAGAATCTTACAATTTTGTGATACAAAAATTCTCGTTTACTTTGACGTGCTGTACTTTTTTTAATTTTAATTTGATTTAAGTGTCACAAGACTTTTTAGTGGAACTCTGCCGAGGGCTTAAAACAAAAAACAAAAAATCCAAAGTAAAATTTTCATACGAAATTTCCAGATTTATTAGATATATAAATGAAGTATTGAAAATAGAATTAACTTTCTTAAATAAGTGAAATTCCAACAAGATTTCGTATAGACAACTAGCATAAGAATAGAAACTTGAACCACTCCGTTCAAGATTTCTTGTTTTGTCCGCATAGTCAAATAAATTCCGCGGTTCCGATCGGAAAATCCCGTTTGTATGCAAAATAAACAGGTAAAGTAGCGAGAAACAAGAAGTGCAACCTGAGCAATTTTATGGGGAAGTGGTGTGCTCGATCTCGGTCAGCTGGAAATATCAAAGAGATAGACCCGTTAGCAATTTATCAACTTGCCATGTCTCAAGTATTTCAAGCGACGCGGTCAAAATACAAATTGCGCATAATGATAATGATCATTAGCGATTCTATTATTCAATTTCAGAACACACCAATAAATTTAATTATAATAAAATTTTCTTTCTCCCTTTTCAAAAATACTGCATAATTATAATATTAATCAAAATGTTTACTCTAGAAAAATTCATTTTGAGTAGCCAACAAATGAGCGGACTAAGCACTGAGGAAAATAATTCTTTGGAACAAATAAAAAAAATCTTATATCATATAATTTGAACAAACAATTTTATTTTTATTAAATTCATTATTAATTAAAACGAATGATTTGTTTAATACGATCTGTTTGATTAAAAAAAGGAAGTGCTTGAATTAAATATATTTTAGTCTATACATATATTTTATGATTTATTCAAAAAATATTATACGCAAATTGAAGATACAATACCTCCGTAGAAAAAACACTATAGGAGCGCAGGACAGGTTTTCTCACAATAAAGACTATAATCTCGACAGGTAGTTTCAAAGAAGTGTGTCTTGCATTCGAGACTTCTGATCCACCAAATTTAACATTTGATTATAAAATTGATTGGAGTTTATAAAATAAAATCATTACTCAATTAAAACGGTAAATTTTTAAAGTAAACGGAACCCTTCTTTAATTAAAATAAGGAATTTATTTAATACAAATAAAAATTTATTTAAATCAAATAAATAAAGTCAAATAAAGAATTTCGTAATTCAAACAAACGTTTGTTTAATCCCATATAAAACAAAAAATGTGTTTGATTAAAATAAAACTTTGTTTGAAACAAAAATTTTTCTCAGTGCGCGCGTTTAATATATATTTATATATGTTAAATATTAATGAGGTGTATTATACTCATAAAGGCTAAATAAGTAAAAAATACGTTTTATCATTAATTATTTATTAAAAATATAATTTTAACTAACTTAAAATACTTATACCTCAGTATTATGTAGATGAGGGTTTGACCTCTTTTGAAATCTTTTGAAACGTCTTAAACTAAGCGAGATTTCTCTAAATGCCAATAAAATATGTTGTTATACGTGAAAAAAGAGAAACGTATTTTTTTAAGTTAACATAGAGAAATTTTAATATTTTTCACGAAAATTAAAATATTTCAAGGATAAAAATAGCTTTTTGCAAATTTTAATTACGAACTGTGCCATTAAAAAAAATTGAGATATTAACCATTTTTCTGATTTTGTTTATCCTGTTTTTGGCCTATTTCTGAATAGACAAACAAATTTCTTAAAAATAAAAAATAGAAAAGTTCTTCCCATTGATAATAAAATTCTAAAAAATCGAGTTGATCAATTTTTTTCACTCTTTCAAAAAAATTAAAAAAAAGATAAAAATAAAAAATGGTAAAGTTGCTTAGATTTTAGGAAAGATGTGAATACGAAATTTTTTAAAAGCACCCTTATTTTTTTCGTTTAGATTTTCAGGAGAGATAGGTAATATATAATAAAATTACCATACTATTTACCTCGAATATATATTGTCTATCACTTCTGAATCGGAATGAAGGTTACTATTTGAGAAAACATCGTCCTCTAATTTTTCAAAAAATCGAAACAGCTTTATCATTTTGTCATCGATTTCAGAACCGCGAAAAAAACTTGAAAAGCTGGGACAAGAAAAACAACAAATTAAAAAAGGCGAGAAGGGCAAGGATTTGAAAAAAAATGTCCTCGTAAAAAAATACTATCAAGCTTTTAAAGTGTACAATTTTAAATTAATGCTGCGACTAATAATGCTCTCAATAGAATATTATAGTATTCATAAGCATTTAAATTTAAATCTATACAAATTTGAAGTTAACGAATCTTGAAAGATGTCAAACCTAAAAGAAAAAGTAAACTCAACTTAAGATTATCTATTTTAAGCAATTTTATATTATTCAATTTTAAACATTTTAAACATAAAACTGACTATTACAAATTTTATATCACAAAAAAATTTATTTAAAAAATTAAAATTTTTAACATTTGCAATTGTAAATTATATGATTTTTAATGTATTGTTTTAAATTGCTATATGGAATTAAAATTATCATTAAACTCAGAGAAGTAACGTTTTCAATTACTATTTTGTTTGTAATAACCCGTTAAATATTTTAAAACCTATGGAGAACTTTTAAAAAAATCACAAAAATATTTAAATATCTTAAAATTATTAAAGTTGTATGTAAAGTTATTTCGTAACATAAAAATGATTATAATGGCTTATAATAAAATTAAAAATGGAAATGATTAAACAATTAAAAATTATGGTAATTCCTCCAGTTGTGGTTTTTATTGATAGAAATTAGTTTTAAACATGATTATATTTAACATATTTTAAGTTGATAAAAAGAGATATTTCGGGTTTCACTCGTGTAAAAAACTACGAATTGTTTGCCGACGTTTCGTGAACATTGCAGTTCACATCTTCAGGGCTGACCTGAAATTTTAAGTTATTTTTCTTTGTTATCGGGTAAAGAAAAACTGTGTTTTATTTTAGGGGGGTCTTATGGGCAGTCATTTTTATCCATCAAAAGGATTAAAATGTGAAAAAAACAACAATTAAAGTAATTTGTCAATTAAAAATAATATAAAAATACTCTTCGGAAATTTGTTGAGATTCATAGTTAATGAGATGATGACCTATTGACTCCCATTATATTACAAAAAAGCCATGAGAACATAATATTTTAATGAATAATTCAGAAATTAGAAAAAATTAATTTTTGTTTTGAAATAAAAATATTGTTTATAAATCTTGTGTAGTAATTATAAAACATTTTGCGTCATCGTGAGTCAGTTTTAACTAGAATAGTTCTACAAATAAAAACAAGAAACAATATTCAATCAGAATCGCATTAAGGCATTGCCTTGAAAATATATACTACTTCAATGTTCCGTTGAAAAAATGCATTACTTCTTTCGTTTATTTTAAAATAAATTCTGTTATATTTAGGTAAATTATTATTATATTAATAATGCAATTAAGGTAGATCTACAATAATTTAACTTATTTTTTATTTATGCTACATTGCTTACCTTATTTGAAATAGTAAAAAAAAGTTTCCTAAAATAAAACTGTTAATCAGAACCGTCGGCTTCATACAAACGATAATTGTCAAATAAATTTAAATTGTCAGGTGCTTCTATGAATAATTTTGGAAGCTCACATAATTCGTGCATTGACGTTGATTGCAATTTTCTTATATATCCGTAAATTTTTTTTTATTTCCCTTCCTTTCTTTCTCATACATTTTTTAATGGATTTAATTCAGCAACCGAATTCAATTAAAAAAAAATTTCGCTCTTAGGATACCGTCGCACTAACTTTCGATTTTCTTGGAACAGAATAGTTTGTTTATATTAAAAATTTAATATTTTTATTTAGCTTTCCCATTTTTTGGCAGTAAGTTTTTATTTTTACCAAAAATGGAGAATTTGATTTGCAATTGCTAACGCAAAACGATTTTGTAAATTGGTGAAATACTCACCTTGAACTTCTTGGAAGATTTCCTCAGAATTAGTTCACTTTTCAGATGAAAATTTGTTTACGCTCATGTAGAAACTCAATATCTGGGAGTGAGTTTTTATTTCTTATTAAAACTTAAGCTTACGTTATTTATCGCAATCGGCAGCCTAGCATGTTCCATTCTGTAATCAGTTTGACTTTGTGATTGTGAGCTGACACATCTATTTTCTTGAAAATGGATACATGTTTCTAATCAAAATTTTTCTTGATTCTAAATAAGCAGCACGCCATGTCAGAAGAGGACTTATGGTTTATCTTTAAATGGTGATTTTGCTTTTACAGTGTTTTGTCGATCTTTTGAGAAAATTCCGATTTTGTTGGTTATCGTGTTCACATTTTATTCATAAGAATCTTTAATGAACTTGATTACGTTTCAATGATTTTTAACATTCATGAAAATATTTTAATTTATAACATTTGGTCATTATAATTCCAATAAAAAGCATCACAATTTTTTACAAAAAAAAAA
>NC_046664.1:52912303-52932852 GCF_010883055.1 Belonocnema kinseyi
AAAAAAAAAAAACAGGATAACGTTGTATTTAACGCGAATAATTGTGGTCTGTTCATTGTTAAAACCTAACAATTTTCCATTTTCAGCACTTTGAATTAGTATACTTTTTAATTCAAATCGTTTTAAAATTAAATTTTACCTATTTTAATCTTCTTCAATGGTTAAAATTGAAATTTTTGAATTTTAAAAGCATGGCACCTTTAGGTAGAGCTTATTAAAAAATAGAAGAATGCATATTTAAAAGATTCATAAGGCTTTTTTTTACCATCCCTATTTTTAAATTTTTTCTTGAGCGCCTCTAATAATTTGCTCAACTTTTAATATTATTTAGTTTGCAATATCGTTTATTTATTAGCACTTAAATAATTCTTCATTAAAAATGTTGAATTTACCACCTGTGTTAGTTAAAATCAAACAATTAAAAATCTTTAATACTAGTAAACTGTAAAATCTTGGGCTGTAAGATTGTGTTTAAAATTATAAGTTGATTCTTAAAAACATTTTCTTAACATTCTCTTAACATTTGTTTAGAATTTAGAATATGCATGAAGTGCAATAGAGCTTTTCATAGTGTTACGGGCTGAAAAAATTTATGCGTAAACTATATTTTACTTCACGTATTAATAATATTGTTAAAAATTAGAGCGTAAATATTTAAGCGTCATGTCGGTTTGAAATCAAGTAATTTGAGGACCAAAAGAGTGATTAATTTAATTGCGTTCTAAGACATCGTGTGAGTCCGAAACTTGATATTCAATAAAGCACATGTCTTCGTACAAATTGAGAGGAGGAGACTTCTTAAAAAGTAAACTTTTTGGGATGTGTTTTGACGAAACACGAGATTATGTTTTTGAATGCCAGAATTTAATATGTGTCATTCACTCTATTCCGTAGAATCGATTTATTTGATTTCCAGCCGCCGCGATAACTGCATACTAAGACTGTAATTTATAGTTAAAAAAAAACGAACCTGTAGTTCATGACATTAAAATAAGTTCACAGTATGCGGATTTATTTGAAATCAATTGCATTTTTGTGTCATTTCACAAATTTAAAATTATATGTATTTTTCATCAAGTATTTAGCTATACGTTTGATGAATTAGTCAAGTATTGAACCCAACATTGAAATGTGAGAGTAGAGTTGAATGTATGTGATAGATAAAATAACAAATATGAGAATGTTAAATACCAGAAAAATTGTGTGAAAAGGATTCGAGATTCCGAGAGCAATGAAGTAAAGAGTAATTTAATTATAGCTGTAAATTTTCATTTAGAAGGAAAAATAATTTGGAAAGAGTTTTATATTGACTTAAAAACGAAGACTGTCTAGAGTAGATCTACGCTAACAGAGGTTAATGATAACTTGAACCGTGGGTTCAAAGTCGAACTAAACCTAGTGGAGTAATGATAACTTGGACAGTTGATGACCCAAAGTTGATCCAAGCCTACACAGGTGAATGCGGACGTCAACAGGGTGTTCGGGCTGGGCTAGGCCTAAAGGTTAATGAGGACTTGGGCATCATTTTCGTATACTAATTTATATGCGGCAAAAACTCATGTGCTTTAGTGAGCCGAGCTTTCGCATAAGGGAAGCTACTGGGGCGCACGGGGAGAACACAAGCTTATAAAAATTTCCCAGTTCATGTATACGCACATTTCTGGGCTTGGCGCGCGCCCACACACACATATACGCATTCACACGCTTTATATACGAATTATATTGTTTCGACGGTGACGTGTTCTCGACCCGTGGCCTATCGGCTACATGAGATAAAAACGCGAGAAAGAGAGAGAACTAAAACTCATAGACAAGGGAAAATGAGAAAGAAGTAAGAAGGAGAGGAAGGAATAAAGGTTGGAGGGGATTATTAGGTGAAATGAATAAAATCAGTTGTACCAAAGCAACGTGGCTTTTTTGCTCTCTGGCTCTCGAACAGTTAAGTAGCTCTGGCTAAGCTTATATTAGATTTTTTTGCGTTCTTGATCAAACGAAATCTAACTTTCATTGTAAAAAATTATTGTCATCGAATTCCATAATTCACATTTTTGTCAACTCGAAATTTGTCACTAAATTAAAATCAGATTATTTTTATTTAAGTTTTATTATTGAACTAATTTATCCCAGTCCCAAGAAGAAACACATAGAATTTTTGACAAGAAAAAATGTTTTTTTTTTTGTAGTTTAAATTATGCTGAAAAATGTATATTTATGTTATTTAGATTAAAATCTTTATAAGCTGGGTGAAAGATCGAAATTGATAGTTTCGTTTTGTAATGCCGCAATTAAATTATTACGTGATTTTATTAATTAATTACTTTCACTTCCTCAAATAGGAGTTACCTGTTTATCTTTTGTTTTATTAAATATGTATAATAAATATAAAAATGTAATTTTTCAGTTAATATAGTATTGTTTGCAGGAGAAGAACCTCCTCCTATTCGGACGTTGAGGACAGAGAAAGTAGCAGGAGAAAGTCCATGCTTATTACTGAAATGCATACACTGATATAATGTTACAGATGCACGCATAGTTCGATTATAACATCTCGGAAGAGTTGAACGAAGTGCTATGCAAATTACAGTCAATTACAGCAGACATGCAACTCAATTTGACAATCAAACTCTTCTAATAGAAAAAAATAATTTTTTTACAGTAATGCTTTTATAAAAATCTGAGTAATGAGAAAGAACTTGTTAATTTTTTTGATAAAGTCATTAGTAACGAAGTTACTTTAGGAAAAAAGTGAAGGGTGGCTGTATAAGACTAGACAACCAACAAAATCGGAATTTTTTAGAAGAGCGAAAAAATATTCTTTGAAATCGAAATCAATATTTAAAGATTAAATAAATGTCCACTTCTGAGATGACGTGTCGCTAATTTAAGTTCAAACAAATTTTATTGGAATAAATTATTCAGTTTCAAGGAAATAGATGTGTCAGTTGACAATCTAAAAGTGACACTGACCATTAATTGAAACAGGCTCGGCTGCGAATTGAGATAAAAAAATGTAATCATAAGTTAGAAAATGAAGATAAAAACTGACTTTCGAGATATTCTGACTAAATAAGGAAACTTTAAAAAAATTATTGCTGTCAAAAATAAAAAAAGAATGTTAAATAAAATGTGGACAAAGGTGACTAATTTCTATTCCAAAAAGTAATTCAAATTGTATAAAAGCAACTAATGTCCATTAATGATGTGACTGAGCTGCTTCTAAATTTAAGAGAATTAAAAAAAATTCAAGGAGATTTAGAAGAAAAACTTGATCGAATTCATTAAAACTTAAATAAATTGAAAAAGGTTCCAAAAATTTAATTGAGTTCAGTAAGATTGGAGTGATTTTAGAAGAATTGAAGCGAATCTACAAGATTTTGATCAAATTCTTATGAGTTCAAGGTGAGTTTAAAATACTTTAGGATGCATTTATAAATTTTTTTTGTAATTCGTTTAATCCATTTAATTGAATAGGATTGAGTTATTTTAGTCGTATTCAAGTGAATTTAATATGATTCAAGTTAATTCAAAAGTATTCAAGTAAATTGATATGATTTTAATAAATTCAAAAGACTTCAAGTGAATTCAGAAGTACTTAAGGGATTTGAAAAGAGTTCAATTGTATTAAAAACAATTCTAGTAAATTCAAAAAAATTCCAAACTAATCAAAAGAATTTAAATATATTCAAAAAAAATCAGTGAGAGTTGGATATATCGAGAGAATAACAAAGAATTAAAAAAATTTAAAGAATTTAGAATAACTTAATAAGAATTCTGGACGAATTCTAAATGAATTCGAATGAGATACAAAATTGTAAGAATTTAAGATTCCATTTAGTTTAGGAATTAAGGAAATCCAAGGAAATTAAAAACATTTATAAGAATTTGAAAGAATGTGATTGAACTGAAATAAAAAAAAGGCTTTATCAAATTTATAAAAATAGTGTCAAAAAATCCAGGGAATATTCAGCAGAGTGTAAGTGAATTGACAAAAGTTAAAATATAAATAAGAGAGAATTAAATAAATTCTTAGTGAATTTAGAGGGTTTTAAGGGAGATGAGAAGAATTAGCCAAAATTCAAGTTCATTCAAAAAGCTGCAAAATATTCTACTGATTTCAGTAAAATGGAAGAGAATTTGTAAGAATTCAAGAGAATCCAAAAAATGTGATAAAATACTTAAGAATTCAAGGTCAGTTTAAAAGGCTTCAGGATGCGTTAAAAAATTGTTTAATGCATTTAATTGAATAAGATAAAGTTATTTTAGTCGAATTGAAGTGAATTTAATATGATTCAAGTTAATTCAAAAGTATTCAAGTAAATCTAAAATGATTTTAATTAATTCAAAAGATTTCAAGTGTATTAAGAAGAAGTCAAGTAAATTCAAAAGAATTGATAAGAATTCGGAAGAATTCAAATAAATTCAAAATAATTTAATAGAATTGATAAGAATTCAATAAGAGTTGAATGTATCAAGAGAATTCGACATAATTCAAGAAAAATTGGAAGAATTCAGAATGAATCAATAAGAATTACGGATGAATTCTAAATGAATTCAAATAAGACGAAAAAATGGTAAGAATTTAAGACTCCATTTAGTTTAGTATTTAAGGGAATTCATGAAAATTTTATAACATTGATAAGAATTTGAAGGAATATAGTTAAACTTAACTTTTTAAAATAAAAAAGTACAAAAATTTACAAAATATTGTACTGATTTCAGTAAAATTGAAGTGTGCATTAAAACAAAAAATTTTAAAATGTTTAAATCCATTTTGTTGAATACATTTAAGTTAATTGAAGAGAATTCGGGTGAATACAAAAGACTTAAAGTGAAATCGAAAGAGTTCAAGTGAATTTAAATAAATTCAAGTGATTTAAAAATAATCCAAGTAAATTAAAAAAAAATTCAGTGAGTATTAAAAAAATCAAGAGAATCAAAAAGAATTAAAAAATAGTTTAAAGAATTTAGAATAATTTAATAAGAATTCAGGGTGAATTTTAAGTAAAGTAAAATAAGGTGACAATGGCTTTTAAGAGAATTTAACAAAATTTATAAGAATTTGAAAGAATATATTTGCCCAAAATTTCAAAATTAAAAAAATTTCGGCTGAATTGAGTAAAATGGGAGAATATTAAATCCTGGAAAATTCAACAGAATGTAAGAGGATTCAAAAAATGCACAAAAAAATTAAATAAATAGAATGAAATTCTAAAGAATTTAGAAGACAGGCAATCAGAAGAATTCGATGAAATTCATGAAAATTCAAGTGAATTGAAAAATATACAAAATATTTCATTGATTTGAGTAAAATTTCAAGGAATTCAGCGGAATACAAAGAAATTCAAAGGAATATTATAAAATGCCTAATAATTCCAGGTGAGTTAAAAATACTTTAGGATGAATTTAAAAAAAATTTTGTTTAAATCTGTTTAATTGAGTAGAATTGAGTTACTGTCGAAGAATTAAGAAGATATCGAAGTGAATTCAAATTAAATTTAAATGAGTTGACAACATTTTAAAAATCGAAAATATTCCACTGCTTTCAGTGAAATTGAAGGAAATTTATAATAATTTAAATAAAATAATAAAACTTTGATGAAATTTATCAGAATTTGAAAGAATACCATGTAATTGAGATAAATTAAATTAAATCAGTTTCATCGAATTGAGTAAATGAAAGTAAAAAAAAAAGCAGATAAACTGTACAAAAATTCGTTGAATATAGTAGAATTTAGTGATTGTAGAAGAATTTAAATGATTTCAAAAAATTAGGGTAAATTATTTATAATATTCAGAATGAAAATCAAATAAATTCTAATGAAATAAAAAAAATCCAACATATTCCCTTGATTACAGTTAAATCGAAATAAATCTAGAAGAATTCAAGTGACATCGATGAAATTAATTAAATAATCAAGATATATTATCTATTGAATTTAGTAAATGGAAGTGAATTCAGTGTATTTAAAAATAATTCTAAAGAATTCAGGACAAAGTAAAAAAAATTCAAGAAATTCTTGCATTCTCTGTTTGTGTTTATTGAATGAAGTAAAGTGCAGCAACAGTTACTTGTTTTGCAAAAGCAACTAAGAAAAAGTTACAGTTTGGATCGGTAATAGTAACTTGTTTCTTTAAAAAATACATTAATTGAAACCTAATTGCTAAAAAATTATTAAGAGACTTTAATTTTGAAATGAAATTTTTTTTTTAAACACGACTTAACGTCTGGGAAATTTATTTTAATCTCATCAGAGTGAGAAATTGAAAATGTAAAAAGTTACTTTGAGGCGAAATAAAACCATTGACGCGATAAAACTTGTGTAGAGTTTTTTTCGTTCTCACAAAAGACTTCTTAGGTGTTGCTAAAAGAATTCCATGACTTCAAAAGCAAATGTAATATATTCCCAGTAATTTTTGTGCGGAAAGGTCACTACATATTTTTCATACAAGAAAAGGGACAATGTGATGTGATTCACGCTAATTATTATTCAAAGACTAATTATTCATTACTCTACAAAATATTGCAATATTTTCAATACATCATTACACATTATAATACAAATACTATGCTTACTAGGGTGATCCTTATTGTTCAGACTAATTTTTTTTGTTTGCAAAAATAATCACGAATGGATTTTTTTTAAATTTCCACTCAGTTTTTACTAGTTTGTAATTGTTGAAACAATTTTTTAAATCATTGAATTCTTGTAGATGTCACAACATAGGTATATATTATAGGGATTATAAATCTTATATTGAATATGAACAAGATTTTTATTTGCCTTAGTAGTTTATATACTCGTTAAACAATAGTTTTATATTTGAACACATAGTTCATTGAAGAAAAATATTTTAAAAATATTTTTTTAGCAATTTTGTAACAAATTTGGATATTCTTATGTCTTTTTTTGTTTATTCTGTATCCTTTTATATTTCTAAATTGTTTTTATTGTTAAAACAATTGAAAAAATTTTCAATAACTTTCTTACTCTAAACATATGCAAATGATGGTCTATTTCATTTATCAGTATTTAGAGTACAAATGCTTGTTTCGTCTTATAATTGGACATCTTTTAGTATCTGTTTCTATTGCTTAATTATTATTTAACCAATTTTTGTATTGTAATTAAGAAACTATTTAACATTTCAAAATTACTTAAAGATTATTTATAGATATATGTAAATATTCAAGAATTATGAAGGTATGTGTGTGTTAAATATTTAAATTATTATTGTTATTACATACAGTAGAAAAATACATTTATTGTTAATAATTATATTACATACTGTTTTGTTAAAAATTCGTAATTTTGGTTTGAAAATTCATCTATTTTGGGAAAAATATTACGTTTTTTTGTTTTGTTTAAACTTTGACTACTTTGTTGAAAATTGCAATATGTTGTTCAAAATTCATTTTATTGGTTCATAATCAACTTTTTGATTGAAAATTCATATTTTTTGATCGAGAATTCAACCTTTTTTTTTTAAATTAAATTTTTATGGAAATTTTATTTTGGGTTGGAAATTGAACTGTTTTATTGAAAAATTGTCTGTTTGGGTTTGAAATTTTATTATTTAGGTAGAAAACTGAACAATTTGGTTTAAAAGGAACTTTTTGGTTGAAGATTCAAATGCTTTGTAGAGAATTCGCCTTTTAATTAAAAAATTCAACCTTTTGATTTAAATTCGTCTATTTTACTTAAATGTAACTGGTTTTGGTTTACGATTATTTTTTTGTTGTTGAATATGAACTATTACATTTTAAAATGAATTTATCTTTTTGATTGAATTCAACCGTTAATTTAAAATTAAACTCTTTTTTGGTCGAAATTTTAACTATCTCATTTTCTGTTGAGAATTCATCCATTTTTATTAAAAATTCGTTTGAGTGATTAAAAACTGAAATCCTTTGTAAACATTTTTATTATTTTTTTTGAAAATTCATCAGTTTTGTTAAAAATTTGCACGTTTTTTTTGGTTTCAAAATAATTTTTTAAATTAAAAATTCAACTAAAGTCATCTCTGAAGTTTTAAAACTATAATATTTGGTTAAAAATACCATTATTTTGTTAACAATTCCATTGTTTAAGTTAAAATTGATTTATTTTGTTGAAATTCCACTAGTTTGTTCAAAAACACCTATTCTTTTAAATTGAAAATTAAATTGCCTTCTAAGAAACTGGTCTTTTTGCTTCAAGATTTAACTACCTGCTTAAAAATGAAACGATTTTGCGGTAAAGTTTTGTATTTTGTATTTGAAATTTCTTTATGGTTGAATTCAACTCTTTATGGTTAAGAATTAAGATATTTTTGGTTTGAAATGTCATCTTTAACATTTTTCATGAAGAATTCATCTATTTTCACTAAAAATATATTTTGTTTTTAGTTAATATCTTTGATTGAAAACTGAATCATTTAGTTCAATTTTTTAAAAATTTTATGTTTGAATATTAATTTTTCTATTTGGCGATTTAGCTACTTGGAGTGACATATATATTTTTAGTTAAAAATTCAATTATTTGGTTGAAAATACATATTTCTAGTTAAAAAATTAAATCCGTTTGTTGAAATCCAACTAGCTTGTTAAATACATACTTTTAGAAAATGTAAATATTTCGATGAAAATTCGTCTTTTTGGAAAAGATTTAGCCTTTTTGATTGAAAATTTAAACGTCCTTAAAAAAATCGTCATGTTGTTTTAAAATCCAATTATTTGCTAAAAAATGCAATTTTTTTCATTGAAGTTTGATTTTTTTGTTTAAAAATAATATTTTTTGTTGACGATTCACCTATTCAGGGTTAAAAGTCAACTGATTTAAAAGTAAAGTAACTTTGTAGATTAAAACTCAACTCTTTCGTTAAAAATTCGTCTCTTTTCGTCGAAGTTTAATCTTCGTTGGCTAAAAATTCAACTGTTTTGCTAATAATGCAATACAATCCAACTTGAAATTTATTTCTCAATTTTCATCAAGAAAATATTTTACTTGCTTTTTTCATATTGTTTGTAGAATGTATTTTGTGTAGGAAAATATAATACTATTGTGTAGGATATATTCTGTGTAGAAGATAGTTTAAAAAAACTTCAAAAATAAATAAATAAACAAAACAAAGAATACTATGAGCAAAATATATTGTCGTATTGCAATATTCCAATTCATTTACATATGACTTTTTCTCAACAAGAATAAATATATGTAGGTGCTAAAATGATTAAAAGTACTGGAAATTCATTACGTCACCAAGGATACAGAATAAGAGGATGCACGAGAGCATCTTTTAAAATATTCTACTGCGACGATGAAAAATTGAAAAGGATATTAAGTAAGAAGAGAAAAAACGGGTTGTTATTATGCATCCTTTCCCTAATAATTGATAGTTTTATCACTTTTTTATTACATGATTGCAGATTGACGTACTCGGAAGTTCATGCCTGACGTGTGGACTTTTTCAACCGCTGTTATTGGCAATTAATATATTTTCTTGTAAAATATTACGTATTCCCTGATTTTTACACTCTCTTAATGAACCTATTAAAAATTACTGCTAATTTTATTTGTGGCTAAACGTAACTAATTAAAAAGCAAAAAGATCGGTACTGACTCATTCAGTTATATAATTTAACTAATATTCAGTCGAAAGTCACTAATCTTGTAACATAATTCTCTAATTTAATTGATAAAAAATTGTTTTAGTACTTTTTTCAACTTCAAGTTAGGAAAATTTGACTAAAAGTTAAGTTTTGAGATTTAATTTATTTTGATTAACTTTCGAAACAATAATAATGCAATCAAGGAATTAATAATATGTACACTAGATAAAACAATTATGACAATGTTAGTTCTATCTTCACAAACGTTTATTTCTGCATAACTAGATAATTACTCAAATAAAAAATTAAAAGCAGGGATTTACGCGGAAGTTGATTATAAATTTCCTGAGTGGAATTATTTTTTCGTCCTTTTTATTATTACTGTTTCATAAAAGAATAGAGAGTTCGTATGAATCAAGAATTAAATTCATTCGACTGTCTTCTTGAAATTCAATCTATCAGTACATTTAAATATTCAATTCATAAAGGTTCTCAAATGTTCTGTTTATTAACAGATATATTTTAGTTATCATACAGTTATAAAGTTACTTTTTTTCACGCGTTTGGTTTAAATATACCATCAAGAACCACAATGCTTTAAATGATGGTCTTATTTAAAAGCAAACAGATTTGTAGTGATAAAAAAATTAAAAACACACTAAAGTTTTTCATTTGAAAAATTATATATATTTTTAAATATCGCCTGTTATACAATTTTACAAGATTATCTGAGTTTAATGCATTACAGGTGACTTATTCAAGTTACAAGATTCCCTACGACTTTATCACATTAAGTTGTTTCAAACACATGTTATAAAAACGAATTTCTGACCAAGCATTTTTTTTAAACAAATAATTATATTTTGCAACTGATTTGTTTCGCAGAAAGAATGAGCTGCGACTCATTCAAAACATAAAACTTGTTAAATGAACAACATTGTATCCTGTTTTCAATTGTCAGTAGTAAACAGTAATCAAAAATCGCAAATAGGAAATGCATTTTTTCTGAGATTCTTTTTAATCGGCAAAAATCGTGTAATTTTTATTAGCTTAATTTAACGTTAATTTATATCTTGAAATTTTTTACATTTATTTAATTACTGATTTTAATTATTATTGCTGAATAGCAAACTTATTCTCAAATAATTGTGTATTAAAATAAAAAATTCAAATTTGAGTTAGTAAATAATATGAAAAAATAACAGTATCAGAATTTTTTTTTATGAACAGAAATGGTTTCTGTTGAATCTAAGTCTCAATATATTTAAAAATATCAACACAACTGGCAGTTATGTGGACAGTGAATAACTATATTTAGTATTCATCATACACTGATTTTGGATGTTTAATTTCATGAATTCTGAGTTCAAAATAGTGTCTCTTGAATATGTTAGAAAATATCCCAATTCTAAGTGAAATAATCATAGGATTGAGTTATATTCTCCATTTGTTAGGAAGCTGTTGAAGAAGTGTTTCAAATTTTAATGCCTTATCAGCAAAATCTTTGTAATTATTTTATTTTGAATTTATTTTATTTTATTTAGCATAATTATTTAAAAAAGTCGTTGTATGGAGCAGGAAGTTACGATCAGTTAAAGTTAGAACTAAGATTTGAAAAATTAAAGTACTTTTTCTCAAGAGAAGCCATTGTTTTTAAATATATATTGATTTACATTATTATTTTTCTAAAAACAAGATGACTTTGCACTTTCTAATTTTTTTGTTCTATCCTCAACTTCCTGCACAATGCAAAAAACAGATAGCATAATTATTCTGATCCATAAGTTGCTGGGATTCATAAAAATTTCCCATTAAAGAAAGATTAAAAAAGTAAAAAATGTTTTTTATTTTATATTTTAATTATAATTTTTAAAAAACTTTACAGTTTGCACTATTTTTGCAATAGTGTCTTTAAAAATTCACAAAAAGAGTATATCCTAGGCTTATTTTATTCAGAATTTCAGGAAGACCGTTTCCCGGTTTTTACAAGTCAGCAAACATTTTTCATGGCCATTGAAATTGAAATTTGGAACTTTTATAGCTGCAGATATTTACATTCAAATTTTAAACTAATTAAAACCGAACACCAAATTAAAGAAGTTAAAGTCGAAATGTTTTAAATTCTCAATCTTTTAAATTCAAGCTTAAACCACTTTTTATTTATAAGTTGTTTATTTAAATGTAGCCGTTTTGGGTTATAAAAATGAAAAATTGCATAATTTTAAATTTGGTTTAAAAGTAAAAACTTTTTTATTTAGAAGTTTTACAAACAGACAATTTTATTATTTCATTAGGACCTAAAATATTGCGTACTTTACCCATTTTTTTCGAAGCAAAATTTCCAGTTCACTAACCTAATAATCTTCCCATTAATCTTCTTGCTTGAAAATTTAACTATTTGGTCGAAATTTCACGTATTTTGTTGAAAAAAGACTTTCCTGGTGGGAAAATAATCTTATTGGTTAAAAATTTATGTTTTTTGTTGAAAAATCACATTGAACATTAATTTTTAAAAATAAAAATGCAACTGTTTGGTTGAAAATCAATCTATTTAAGTTGAAGTTTAAAGTATTTTGTTGAAAGTTCCTATTGTTTGTTCAAATTTAACAGTTTCTGATTGAAAATTAAAATCTGTTCTGACTGAAATATCAGCTATTACATGTTTGCTGAAAATTCATCTTTCTAGGATGCAAATTTAACTTATTGGTTCAACTAAATTCTTTTAAATTTATTTTGTTGGTATAATATTCTTAATTGCAGTAGAAATTTTCTTTCGATAGTACAAAATGTAACTATAGCATTTTTTGTTTAAAACTGATCTTTTTTGGTTAAAAATTTAATTATTTGGTGAAATTCCTATTTTTTTGTTAAAAATTCTACTTTTTTGTTAGAAAATTAATCCTCCCGTTTAAAAATGGATGTATTTTGTAAAAAATCCCTATTTTCTGATTAAATTAAATTTTTTCTGAATAAAAAAAAAATATATATATATATATTTGTTGGCTCAAGTTAATTTCTAAATTTATCTGATGGTTGAAAATTGAACTACTTTTTTAAATAATCGTGTTTTGGTTTAAAAACTATTTTTTTTTTTAAATAAAAATTTTACTATTTGGTTAAAAATGCGACTATTTTGTTTGCAACTAAACTTTTTTTGTTAAAATTCAAATGTGTTGTAGATAATTTGTCTGATTAACTTAAGCATGTATTAATATAATAGAAAATTTAAATATTTTGTAAAAACTTTAACCGTTTTGTTGAAAATTTGTGCTTTTAAGTGGAAAATCAATCTGCTCAATTGAAAATTCAACTATTTGGCTGAAAGAGTTTGTATTTTGTTAAGATATTTTTTTTGAAGTTAGTTAAAAATTATTTTATTTTTACACAAATTTACCTCTTGGTAGAAAATTAATCCTCATGGATGAAAACTTAACTATTTGGTTGAAAATTCATTTATTTGATTGAAAAATCGTCATTTTTTGTAAATATGTTTGTTTGGAATTGCAACTGATTTGTAGAAAAGTAATCTGAGGATTCATGTATCATGTTAAAAATTCATATTTTTTGGTTGAATTTAATTGTTTCTGATTAAAAACGATAACATTTTTTAGTTGATTTCTACCAAATTTATTTTTTTGTGAAATATTCATAATTTTAGTTCAAAATTCATTTTGTTGGTTGAAAATTGAAGTAAATTATTCAATATTCGTGTTTTGGTTTAAAATTAATTTTTTGAACTAATATTGAACTATTTAGGTCAAAAGTTAGCTCGTAGGTTAAAAAAGATTTTTTTTTTTGAAAATTCAAATGTTTCGTTAAAAATTCAAAGATTTAGTAGGCAGTTTGTTTTATTAAAAAACATCGTCTTTTTCGTAGAAAAGTAATTTTCTTGGTTGAGGAGTTTAACTATTTGTTTAAAAATTTATGTATTATGTTGAAAATTCATCTTTATGGTTGATAACTCAATTATTGGTTTGGAAATTCAACTATTTTGTAGAAAGATCTTTCTTAATTAAAATTGGACTCTTGTTGAAAATTGGTCCTTTCGATTATAAAATTTAATATCTTGTGGCTGAAATTTCATATTTTTTTGCTCAATTCAACTGTTTCTGATTTAAAATTCAAATAATTTTTTATTTAAAACGTTAAAAATTACATTTTTTGTTAAAAATTCATCTTTTTGGTTGTTACAAATGGGAGCCTAATTAGACATTTAAAAAAAATACTTTGGATAATTTAGGCACAGCCTCTACGTTACGGTAGTGTAAGAAACAAAGAATTTCAGCCGACAATATTTCTACTAGTAATTGCACACAACTCAGCTATAGCAGTTCGCCTGATCAGTCGTCCTACTTCTTCCACTATAATCATGAGACCATAGCGGAGCTAAAAAGCCAGATGCTCAATTTCTTTACTTTAATTTGGATTTCAAAAATCATCAAACTCCCAATTTTTTTTTCTATTTCCAAAATGTAAATAAAATAATTCCCCTCAACTACAAAAAATATATATTAACGCAAATTCTATCAATCTCTGTAGAAAGCAAATGTCTACAAGATCATTCAAAACTATACTTATCGGCAGCAAAAAAAAACCACAATTGAATTTGGCGCGAAATTCAAAATTATCAAAACGATCCAAATTTTTCAACTAGTTTTCACATTTCTTAATTTTCTTCCTTGACCCAAGAGATAAAAAATGGTAAAAAAAGAACTCACCGGCTTGTTTATTGTAATCAGCGTGAAGAATATGTACTCAAGGTGTCGGGAGGCAGTCTAAAATATTTTTTTTTGAATTCGAGCAAGTAATAAATTGTCGATGATTGTTTCACATGAAATAAAGAAATGCACTTTCACTAAAAAAATGCACTTTTTTTTAGTAGGCGACCCAAGCCGATAATTTCGGCAGAGTCGAGAGAACGACGAACACTATCGTGAAATGGCATCGGATTTCGTTACTGTGGGATTGGTACCGTGCAATTCCCGTGGCGATTATACTGAGTGTCCGCGAGTATACTATGGCTTCGACGGCGACTCGTTCACCTTGCTCTGCGTTCACCCTGCGAGTTGGAATTGTAGGATTCGCCGAGACTTTCCTCTCTTACCTCCTTTTGATATGCTCTGGCTCTGTCTGGCTTTACGTTGCCAAAGGGTCGACCGGGTACCGTTGCTATTGCTCCTGGTACCCGACACTGAACATTGAGAACATCGCGTCAAGATAAAACGAAAAAAGCTGTTTCCAGCATTTAAATTTTAACTGGAAATGGACCACCGTCCCTTCATTGTAAAACACCCCCCCCCCCCATTCTAAGTTCATACATCATTACTAGCAATAATCGACAAGTGTTCGCAGTAGGAAGTTATTTCTGTACGCAGCATGAAGTTGGTTAGTAGTGACTCAATTGTGTTTACAAATAAAGAGAGAGAAGATTATTAGAAAAAAAGAGTAACTATTTTGAGATGTACTTTGAAAGCATCAGTTCAAATTTTATATTTCTATTCTTTGTTTTTCTAATACACCAAACTCTCGCTTTAAGTCACCCCGTTCTCAGCCTTCCTCGAACTGCTGGCTCACACAGTTTCTCAGTGGAGCCGGGCGAGAGCGGTTGCGATATATATATATATATATATAAATATTCCAATCAGAAACGAGTCAGGGGATTTTCACTGTTTACGTTTTGATCCCCCCGAAATCAGTCCAAGGTTATTTGAGGGCAACCCCCGGCACTGGACTGAATGCGAGAGTTTAGTGTATTAGATATGTTATTATTTTTCAGAATTTAAAAAATTTTTGTTGTTAAAATTATAGTTGTAGCTATTAAATAAAATTATTAATCTTTGAGACCTTTAAGACAAAACTGTTCAACATAATCAGTAGATCAGAAGAATCAACAGAAAAATATATGTATTATGTTTAATATGAATGCTATAATAATTAAGAATATAAAGCTAGAGTTCAAATTGTATAGCTGGATTTCATAACGTCCTTGTATATATTTTTTCTGATATTTTTATACATGAAAATTATTGCAAACCATTACCGTCAGGAATTGTTTTCTCAGACTTTGACGGCAAAATGTCTGCAAGGAATTTTCCTTCTCAATTTTTTTCCCTCTATTTGTTTAATTATAATTTTTCCACTCAAAGTATGGAAATACTGAAATTGTGTACATAAAATTTATTAACGCTTTCATAACTGATCAGAAAAACTTTATATTGTCTTAAGTGAATGTTTAGGGACTCATAGAATACAAATGGTTTGTTTATTGTTCCATTTATTTGTTATAAATAAATTTGATGAATAAACTAAAAAACAGTCTTATTATCAGTAAATTTTGTTTTGTTACTAAAAGTGCTTCATATTGATGTAGAAATGACATTTAATTACAAAACTAATTAAAAAGTTTATAATAACCATAATTATAAACAATTCTTATGTCAACAAATAAAAATGTTAGATTTTTCAAATTATAATTTTCTTTAATCGCCATAACAACTTCAGGTATTCCCTAAAATAATAAATCTTTAATAATATTTATTTAGATATAACATTCGTCCAATAGCTTAAAACATTTCCAGTCCAAAAAAATTCTATAAAAAGGGCTAACGTTTCGATTTTCTTTATCTAATTAGCTTATAAAAATCTTAATTGTTATATTTTACTAAATATTATCGAATACTAATTATTTTAAGGAATACCTGAGGTCGTTCTGGCAATTGAATCAAGTTATTCATAAAATTTGTTTATAACGAATAAATAGAATAATAAACAAATTATTTGTATTCTATGAGTCCCCAAACGATTGAGTGTCGAGATCTTTAGAAATTAATGAACTTTCATTTTAAAAAATTCCAAGTCGGACCACAATTTAAGGCTCTGGACATTTTTGAACGAAAAAAGTGCATTTCCTCCTACTGTCACTCCTACCGACCACAGTGGCCTAGAATAGGAATTTACTGTACATAATCGCCGACAAATCGTTTCAGTTTTTTTTTTAATTCCCAGCAATCAATTTCTAAGAGAATTTCGGTTTGCGATTTTTAAATTTTTGTCACAGAACAACAATATATAAACAAATAAAGTGACAAAATGGGCCATTTCAGCTTTGTGAATTTTTATCCTAAGAAAAAATATACAAAGAGACTTAATATCAGTTGAAATTATATTTACGTTTTTTAAATTTAAATTGTTGCTAATAATGAGATACTACATCATACTCATAAATAAAACGCTTAAATTAATTTTTAACACAATTTATTATCATTGTCAATAATATTTAATTTGGATAAGGGTGGAAAGATTAGTTTTTTTATGTTTTCAACTTTCTGTCAAATTTCCAATTAAATTGAAGAGGATAATTAATTAAAGATGAAAATTTCATTGTTCGAATAATTTATCATTACTATTACTAATAATATTTAATTTTAATAATGCTAGAAACTTGAAGTTTTTTTTTTAATTTTCAACTTTTTGTCTAATTTCCAATTAAAATAAGGTGGATAATTAATTCGAGTTGGAAAATGAATTGATTATATTATTTATCATGTTGTTTATGATACGCAGTTTAAATAATGTTAGAAAATTGTGTTTTTTATGAAATTTTCAACTGTTTGTGCACTTTGTACTTAGAGTGAGATAATAATTTAAAAAATCTGATAGATCTAATTGCTCAAATAAGTTATTATTGTTTATAACTGTCTTCTCCTGTGTTGATGCTAGTTAGTCGCGATTTTTTTGGTGAAATCTTCAACTTTTTGTCCATTTCGCATTTTGTGTAGTAATAGTTCATGCAAGTTAAATAAAAATAGTGCTTTAATTAATTTATTATTGCTTATGACTATATTTCCTTAGATAAGTGCTAAAAATTGCTGTTTTTTTTCTGAAATTTTAAATTTCTTCTGCCTTTTTCAGTTAAATCAACATTACTTTTTTCAATTTATTTATTTATTTTTAAGGTTATATGAATATTCTTGAAAAATCCAACTTTTGAATATAATATCCTGAATAGTCTTTAAATTCTCTGAATTTCTGAAATATTCTGAAATTCTATATTTCTCGGAATTCTGTGAGAATTCTAAATTCTTTAAACATCTTGAATTCCTTCAAATCAGTTGCAAACCCCTCAAATTTTTAAATATGTTTTAAACATCCAATCTTTTCGTTTGTACCCACTTGGTGACCTAGCTAGAGCAAATACAAAATTCATATTATCCTCCCGAAATTTGAATTAAAAAATTTTTTTTTGCTAACTTTTGTACGCCTTTTTTACTATTATTTGTTCATTTAAGATTTCCTTATGGACCATTTCGGTTGCCTAACTAAGGGAAAATGAAAATTATGTGTCATCCGTAAACGTCCGTAAACACGATAAGTCACGAAAAAAGAAACGGATAAAATCGAGGTTCGTCACACTTTTTTAAGGTCCTAAAAGAAAGAACGACATCGTTACCTAGCCGTTTTTGAGTAAAAATTTAAAAAATTAGAGAATTTTCAAAATTTCTGGGACAATTTTATTCTTATAAATTTGGTGTACTTATGTCAATAGCACTTAAAAAACCAAACAATTTATCATCATGAAGTTTTCCGATAAAAAGAAAATGGTCAGAGTTATAGCATTTGGGAAATTAAAAAAATCAATCGAAAATGTAAAGTTTAAGACAAACAGCGAACGATATCAGAAAAAATCAAGAAAAGAAAAACGTTGCTTTTTGACAGGGCTACAAGACTATCATAATAACTTTTTCCATTTTTTTAAAAATCAAAACACGTCCATCAATTTTTGAAAAATCACTTTTTGATAAGACGGGTAGTTTTGGTTTTAATCATAAAAATGTCATTAAAAGTAAAAATGAAAAGTGTGTGAAAAAACGAAGAAAGGTACAAAAAAATGAATATAGTCAAAAGTTGTTCACCTAAAAGAGATACAAATTTGTTATAATTTATTACATTTTCGTCTTTGATGATTAAGAGACTCTTAGAATTGTCCGAAATTTGACACCACTGCATTGAAATTTCGAACCAAATGAAGCAAAATGTGAACAAATGTCTAAAAGAGCAATTATAGATTTAAAAAATTCCTAAACAATTTGTTTTAACCATTTTTTAATAGGACTCGTCATTTTGATTTTATTTATTGAAAGCACTATGCAGAAAACCGAAAATGTAAATTTTAAGTCAATCAATGATGCAAACTATGGGAAAAAGTTTCAAACGAATTGTAGCGTCTAAAAATTCCTACGACATTCCTTTGTATCCTTTTTCGATAGAACTCCTAGTTATTAATTTATTTATCGAAATCGATATGAAAAAATAGAAAATTCCAATATTTAGCCAAAATACGCGAGATGCGCAAAAAATCTAAAAAACTTGTCGAATATTTTCTTATTCATCAAAAATAATATGAAAACAGAAATCCTACTTTTAGATTAACCACGCGATAGAAAGAACAATTTCTGAAGAAAGTATTGTACTTTTTCATTGTATGGTCACGAGACTACAGAAAAGTCCAAAATATGCTTCTGACCCCATAAAAATATTAAAGAAACCAAAATCCACACCTGTTACTCTTAACGAAACAGGTTCTAAGATTCTCCACTTAAAAAAAAAACAGTACATTTTTTAGTTCTTTAAATCTCTTGAATTGTCTAAATTTCTTGCATACTTTGAATTTGTTAAATTTTCTAAATTTCTTAAATTCTCTGAATTTTTGATTCCAAATCTGAATTCCCTGAATTGATAGAGTTTCTTAAATTCCTTTAATTCTACTAAATTCTTTTGCTTTATTTTGAATTCCTTGGAATACAGGGAATTCCACGAATCAAAAGAATTCAGATAGTTGTATAATAATTTGAAACCAAAAGAAATCTTTCTTCGACTAACAATATTTATTGATGTTAAATCATAGATTTTTCTTTATGTCTTACGGTCCACATAAAATTTCAATTTCGGTTCGTCCTTCCTCACTTACTATAAAGTTTCCTTTCTGTTTTTTTAATGTAGTCCTTAATTGATTAGAGTCTTATTTATTTTTTAAGACATCAATTTATCCATATTTATTATTTTTAAATTTGTTTTAAGAACAAAGTTGTTGACTGGAAAAATGTCTAATAACATCGTTCTTTTTTTTATTACCCTACCACATTAATCTTATGTTTGATTAATTCAAACGTCGAAAACTCAGGTTAAAACCTTTTTTGAAAAAGGCGCGCTGTACAGAAATGTCAAAAGAATAAAGAAAGGAGTTTGTTAATAAAAACTTCTTGAGGTAGCTTTCTAATTTTCCAAGGCCCTTTCTACATTAATTTGTGGAAAAAGAATTTGCTTGAAGAACAAAGCCATGCCTTTCATATTATTATTTTTCAAGTGACTAAACTCTACAATACGAAATTGAAATTTTAGTAATTTTATTTTATATTTTTTGATTAATAATATTTGTTGATGCCTATACAGTGTTCAAAATTTCGGGCAGTATCACATTTTTAAATAAAAATATAAAATACGGAATGATAAAATATGTAAATAATACTATGTGTATTTACATAATTATTTGCACTAAGAAAGAGATTTATTGTAAAAATTTACTTAAGTATCACGAAAAATATAGTGAAAACATCTCTGGAAATACCGATTGACGTAATTCTTGGCCTACACGTGCGAATTAGATAACTTTAATGCGTTTAATGACCTTTTTTAGCATGTGAGGAAAGCGAATCGCTTACCTCGGACAATATTAAATTTTTTTAATATACGCTGAATAAAACGAGTGATTAGTTAAATCATTATTTTAGCCTGAAATGTCCACAATTGCTTCAATAAACGTTCAAAATTAAATATTGAAAATGAAAAACTTTAAATAATTGAGTGGATCTCAATTTAAAAGTTAAAATTCGCAGAATTTGGCATTTCGCAACTTGCATTTTACATTTTTTTAAATGAAAAATGCAACTGTATGCTTCACTAT
>NC_046664.1:52932952-52943511 GCF_010883055.1 Belonocnema kinseyi
TATAGATGTTTGTGTGTGTGTACAATATGAAACATGATGCATAATAATGTGCGATTTTAATTATTTAAGAATAGCTGCTGTTTGCCAGTTATATAAACGATTTTTTATAAAAAATTCAAATTTTCACCATTTTTTATGAATACGCTTCATTTTTCTGCGGAATTCGCTCGAAATTTCTTGTCACAGACTCCTTGCTGTCACATATTTAAAGTTGATGAGCTATTATTTTTAAACGACAATTAAAACTCATCATGGAAAAATGGTGAAAATGTCTGTTTATAGAAATTGTTCATATAATAAACAGTTTTTGTCACCATGGAAAATATGATAGTAAGGAGTTCCTGTGAATACATTTTTAATTCACTTTGCCAAAAAATTAGGCCTTTTCATAAAAAATGGAAAAAATGTTAATTTTTTAATGAAAATTCTTTAAATAATCAATAACGTTTTTTATTATGAAAAATATAACAGCAAGGAGGCTTTGGAAAAATATTTCAAGTTGATTCAACTAATTTTATTTGTTTATAAAAATTATTTAATTATTAATTAATTATTTGAAACAAAATAACTTTTGTTCAATAATTTAAATCAGAAAAGAAAAGTTAAAATTAAAAGTTTAAAGTTTGTTGATAAACAACAAATTTTTGTTCATTCAGTGGAAAATTTACAGTGCCTCATTTTACTTATGGTCATTTCTATAAAAAAATCAAAATCCGTTAGGAAGTGTACTGTCGGTCAATTTTTGTTAAAAAAAATGCTTCTTTCCTATCAACAAAATTTCTCTTTCAATCAATAACAGTAAAAAGCATAATTATTTATAAATGGACCCAAAATAGAGAATGGAATATTATCTTCAAGGATAATGAGGCGGTTAACTTGAGCTCTTACAAAAACATACAGTTTATGGGTGATTGTTATTATTGGCATAGCATGACCGTGACACCTGACCCTCTCCGATTTTGATGAAACTTTTTTATGGGTACACGCAGATGTGATATGAATGTTTATTAATGAATAGAAGAATGGTTTCTAGGCTTTTAATGAAAAAATGAGACAAAAACGCTTCAACCAGTTGATAATCCAAAATCAACAGCAATTGATTATTACAAAATTTGATAATTGCAACAATGAATAATTATAACAAATAATAATTACAACAATTTCCAAAGCTTTAGAAGTAGTTTTCATAAGTGGTCATCCATGATCTACTCCACCAATTTGAGGCAGGGAGGGGGTTGCGCAAAAAACTATGGTTAGTAACAATGGTTGGAGGTGGGGATCATTGAAAGTAATGTCACAAGTATTGACCGATTTAGACAACAAAAATTTAGAATAAAGAGTCTATAAGATTTCTAAGAGAGTTTTCGAGTGATTTTTAAATTAGGTTTTCAATTTTTTTATAAATAAATAAATATGACGCAAAAATTGCAATTTTTTTATTAGACATTCCTGGTGCTAGTCAATAGCATGATAATTGTTGAAATCACCTAAGTTTCATAGAGCAAAATTAGTTACAGATATTTCAATATTATATGCCAAACAGAAAAAATGGTTAAAAACAAATTATTTTTTGAAAGAATGTTACTTAAGATATTCCATAATTTTACGCTTTCTTTTTAAATTATATCGAAAGAAATTTGGATAAAACAATATAATAAATATAAACAAATTTAAGAAACAAAATGAATTAATCAGGCTTTTTCACCGAAAACTTCGTTTTTTTCGATGTCATTTTTTTTACTTAGGAACTTTATGCTAATTTTAGAAAACTTCATAATTTGTTGATTAATATTATGATAATTATGATAATTGGGAACTGTGTAGTAATTAAAAAAATGCATAATTAGTTGATGATTTTTTAAAACAAATTTAATTAAAAAATGAATTATTCTAAAGCTTATTGAATTTGTTTAAAACATCATAGAATTTATGAAACAATAATTAGTGTCAATGAAACTATCATTAAGTTTCTGATTGAAAAGACTGACCTAAAACGAAAGCATTTTTCCATCAACAGATGCCTGAATAATGAATTTGTTTGTTAATAATCGTTTTAAAAAATCATAAAATTTATCAACTAATAATGCAGTCTGCTGAAATTATCATGAAGTTTGCAATTAAAAAGACTGATAAAAAAACTAATTTTCTCGTCAACAAATGCCTCAATAATGTATTTTTTTATTAAAATTCTTTACATAAATTTAAAAATTGATCAATAAATTATGAATTATTTCTGAAATTATTATGAAGTGTCTAATTGCTAATTATAATTATAATTTCTAATTGATATTTCCTAAATTCCTTATCTATGCATTGGTTTATTAAATTTGTTTAAAAAATCATAAAATTATCAACTAGTTATGAATTTTGCTGAAATTGTCATGAAGTACCCAACTGAAAGGACGAGCATTGAAAAAAACCAATTTTTTCTGCCGACAAATTCTTGAATAATGCATTTGTTTGAAATAATCATAAAATTGATAAACAATTTCTGCATTTTTCTCAAATAATCATAAAGTTCCTAATTAAAAAATTGGAATCGAAAAAACGAAGTTTTTTATAAAAAAATGCCATATTAATGCACTTGTTTATTGAATTTGCTTGTAATATCAACAATCATAATCTCAAGAAGAAATTTCTTTATCATTATATTGTTTTTATCCAAATTTCTTGCCATATAACTTAAAAAAACGGAAAACTATGAAAAATTTAAAAAAATTCTTGCAACAAATAATTTCTTAATAATTTTTGTCTTGTTTATTATATAATATTGAAATATCCTAAATTATTTACCCTCTCTTAAACTTAGGTGATTTCAACTATTTTCATGTTATGTACGAGCACCGGTAACGTCAAGTAGAAAAATGACCATTTTTTCGTCATATTTGTTTATTCATAAAAAATAATTGAAAACTTGTTGTAACAATCAGACTCGACAACTCTTATAGAAATCTCATCAGCATTTTTTCATTTTTTTGTGTCAACTCGACCCATTTTCTGGGATGTACGTTATTTTAAACCAAAAAAGTGATTTTTTCCGTCCTCAAACTTTTCCCCCTGTTCCCCTCTTTTCACAAGAATTTTCAAAAGAATTTCTATTTTTCCCCTGTTTTCAAGATGCATTCTCCTGTCCTACTTTTTTCGCTTAAATGCATACTGAATTAGTAGAACACGATTTAAAAAATAGCGCTTCCGAGAATTGACGCCGCGCTGCAGGTAAGTGTAAAAGGATTTGGGCGGGCTCTGTGGTTGTCACTCAAGCTAGCACTCAGGCGTGAACAAAAAAAGCGAACCGGGCTATAATGAGTTATTTCCCACCCACCGTCAGCCCCAAAATCAGCGCTATAGAAGAGTTTCTCTGTACTTTGTTAAAAGTTAATCTTTTGATTAAAAATTATCTTATTTGTTGAAAATTTGTTTCTTTTTGGTTGAGAATTAATGTTTTTAACACAAAGGGTAACTAATCCATTTTTGATTAAAAATTGATATTTCAAATTGCAAATGTATCTCTTCTAGCTATAGATTCATCTACTTGTTTGCATATTAATCTTTTTTAGTTGAGCATTCCACTATTTTGTTACAAATCCGCGTTTTTTTGTTTGAATTTAACAGTTTATTATTTTAAAATAAAATTGTTTTTTGTTCAAATCTGAAATATTATATTTTTTGTGAAGAATTCATAATTTGTTCTTTAAAAACCAACAACTTGGCTTAAAGTTAAACCACTTTGCAAACATTTATTTTTTGTTTGAAAACTTTTTTGTTGGAAATTCATACTTTTGGTTTTAAAAGTCAAATGTTTTGAAGAAAATTCGTCATTTCAGTTTGATAATTAACCAATTTAGTACGAAATTAATCTGTTTGATTAAACATTATCTTTCTTGGTTGAATATTTAACTGTTTGGTGTAAATTTAATGCATTTTGTTGAAACTTTGTCTTTTGTTAAAAAATCATCTGTTTGGTTTTAAATCCATATTTGTAGATTTAAAAGGGAACTATTTGGTCAAAAAATGAAACTGTTATGAATAATGGTGCGGTCATTTTTGTGGATTGAAATAGTATATTACATAGCTAGGCCAGTAAAAGAAGAAATGTCTCAGATAACATGTAATTGTCGGCCGAGGCGAAGCCGAGGTTGATAAACTTGTGATCTGAGACATTTCTTATTTTACTGGCCTAGGCGTGTATACTATTTTTTTGCTTGGCGGCGCCGGAAAGCGGCAACTTCGTTTCGTGCTTTCCGTCCCGAGGGCAAAAAAGAAACTTTTCCGTTGAAAATTTAAATTTTCGGTTAAAAAATTCTATCATCTTTAAAAATTCGTCTTTTGGCTTGAAAATTCTACTATTTCCTTAAAAATGCAACTGCTTATGTTTGAAGTTTAATATTTTAGGTTTGAGAATTTGAACATTTGGTTGATAATTCATGTTTGTAAGTTGAAGATTCAACTATTTAATTAAAAATGTACCTATTCTCTTAAAAATTCAACTAGATAAAAATCGTGCACTATAAATGATCGTTTCGGTTAAAGTTATTATTTGTCTTTACAGCCTTAATTATGAACTATAATTCTGTAATTTGTGCCTTCCAGGAACAATAAAATTGCGGTAGAATTCCGTCAGCCTTGGCTCTTTCGGCTCACGATTTAATGTCCTATCCAACCATTAGAATTAAGATCTGTTACTTTATTGCTTTTAAAAAACATCACTAAGAAACAGTGAATTAAAATCAGAAAAGTTTATTTTTTTCTCACGTAAGAAAATCAAATTTTTGATTTAGGGTCCGAAACAATTTATGTGTACCGAAAATGAAATATTTTTGAAAACTGAAGAAAAATTTTTGAAACAATTTTATAAGAAAAATATTATCGAATTCATGGCTTGATTTTTTCCCAATAATTACTTTATGCAAAGAAATATTATTCACAAAAATTGGTCTTTCATGCAAATACTAGCATCTTCAATCGTACGCTACGAGCGCGTGTAGTTTTTCAATTTAAAGGGAAGAATAATTTTATTACAAAATTAACATTTGGAACCTCTAAATTTCAGTTAAAATTAGATTCTGAGATATGAGAACAAGAATTTGTATTTAATTTTACATGAATACAATTTTCTAAAAGATCTTGCGATGGTTCAAAAACATTTTACAAGATTTCAGATTTTAAAAAAATCTAAAAAATTTGTAGAGATATTGTTTTATTCTTACAGAATTTCAAAAAATATTTTTGAAAAATTCGAGCCAGTTCAAAATATCTATCAGACTTTCAGACGTTTGAAAGAAATTAAAAAATATTTTATTAACTTTTGGAAATTTATCTAAGTTTAAAAATAATTCGAATCTCTTCGAAACCCCTCAAATTTTCAAATATGTTTTAAACTGACGCAAATTTTTCTTAAAATTCGAAAAATCATTCAACATGAAAAAAATTGTCTTAAAACCTCCCAACAATCTTTTGAAATATTTTGAAATATGTTTTTAAGTTTTCTTTAAAAATTAATTTTTCAAAATAGAAAATCCTTTCAAAGTTTCCCGAAAAATTATTATTTTTTTTATTTTCTTAAAACCTTTCAATATTTTTCGGAAGCTTCTAAATTTTCTTTTTTGAAAATTTAGAAAATAACCATGACTACCTTTACAATTATTTTAGTTTCTCCTAAAATGAAAAAAAATCTGAAAAATGAAGGGATTACCTTTAAATATTTTATATTCTTTATTGACGTTTTTGGAAATCTTTTAAAAATATTATCTTAAAATTAATTTTTCAAAATCGAAGGATATATTTTGAAAAACTGAAGATTTTTACTTAAATATCTTCTACAGTCTTTTTTGGAGGATATAATTTTAAATATTTTGAAATCTTTTTCAATGTTATAATAAACTTTATTTTTCAAATTAAAATATCATAATTGAAATTGCAGCAATAATGTCAAAAAATTTTATATAGAACTTTTGAAAATTCAGATTTCGTAAAATGATTTAAAATCCTATAAGATTACAAATATTCTATGTGAATCTTCCAGATTACTTCTGCCACATTTTGAAATCTTTAAAACTTAAAGTCAATATTTTAAAATAAAATCTAGAGTATTTCAAATTTTTCCTTAAATTTTCAGAAATTTTTTTTTTCTTATGTTCAAAAGGTTGGAAATTTAGCTCACCTACAATTTTTTAAGTGCCATAAAATTGAAAGAAATTGTCCAAAATTTTCTAGGTTTTTTCCAACAAATTTTAAAGTCTTCTAAAATTAAAATCAATGTTTTAACATAAAGTGAAAACTATTAATAATAAATTAATAATAATAATAAATAATAATAAATAAATTAATAATAAACTATTAAATAATTTTTTAATCTTGTATAATTATAAATAATTTTTACTTTAAAATCTACTATAATCTTTTCCAAAATGTTATGTAATCATTTTAAATGACGGATAATCAGAAAAGCCTTTTTTGAATCCTTTTAGAACTTCTAAACCTTCTGAATATCTTGGAAAAACTGAAATATTCCGAAAAATAAAATTTCCGACACTGTAAAGTCCTTGAATGGGAAAATTAACAAATCATGAACTTCCGGAATAAAAAATTTCTATTAACAAAATTCTTCAAATTCAAAATTACTAAATAATAATGAAACTTCTGAATTCTAAAATTTTCGAATAATAAAATATCCAAAAAGTTAATAATATACATCGCGATTTATGAAATTTCCAAATTTAAACAAATAAAATATTGTATTTCAATGCGATTGATTTATTTATTAAAAATATAATAATTACATATTTTTATGAAAGTCATGTTTGATTGTATAAGGGTTTTGAATTATTTTTGGAATTAAAAAAAATTAGAAAGAAACTTCGAAATAAATCGGTGGTGAATTAAATCCTGCAAAGTTTGTCTTTAAAATATAATTCTTCTACAATCATTGTTATTTTAAATTCTAACAATATTTCTCAAAAACTTGAAACAGTAAAAAAAATCTTTTGATAGCAATATTTAATAATTGTATTTTGAAGAAATAAAATAATATTTACTTTAATACAATTTTTTAATTGTTTAAATTCGGGAATTATATAATTTGGGATTTTTGTAGTTCCAATATTTTATACTTCGTTATTTTCTGGCAGCAATTTTATTATTCAAGAATTTTAGATTATCGGGAATGTTATTTTTCGAGATTTTTTATCCGTCTCAATATCTTTTTAAATGATTTAAATTTTTATGAAAAAAATGCTTCTAAAAAAAATGCCTTAAAATTTTCTAGATACTTCATTGACAA
The DNA here is from genome assembly GCF_010883055.1 of Belonocnema kinseyi. Classification (NCBI taxonomy): domain Eukaryota; kingdom Metazoa; phylum Arthropoda; class Insecta; order Hymenoptera; family Cynipidae; genus Belonocnema; species Belonocnema kinseyi. The sequence goes on from NC_046664.1 coordinate 52,940,232, forward strand.
TTTTAGAAATATTTCGGAATCCGTTTCAATTAATTGTTCAAAATAAAGATCATTTTTATTCTCTTAAAACCTTCCAAGATTCAGCCTCCATAAAATCTTTTTAAATCCTGCGAAATTAAAAAAAATGTCAAAAATTTTGTAATCTTTGAAAACTGATATTAATCTCTTAAAATAAAACCTAAACTATTTTTAAAATTTCAAGAAATATTTAAATAAATTTAATCTGTTCAAATCTTAAAAAATTATTAAACAGCTACTTATTTTTTTCGAATTCTTCCAAATCAGTTTATATCCTAATTCAATTTTTGTTATCTTTATGAAAATTCAAAAAAGTTCACAAATCGTACAGCGCAGGATGGTTAATTTGGAAATTTTGTATTTAGAAAATTGATAACTTATACAATTTCTAATCTCTAGTGATAGATCAATGACCTGAAAACAGCCACTAAAGTTATACTCACACAGTCGCAACCAATCCGGTTTTCGACAACAATGTGTTCGATATTTTCGAGATGTTTGGTAACATCACTTTTTTTGACAGGATTCAAAAGTTTAAAATAAATACGTTTTATATTTATGAAACTTATAAAAAAAACACAACTTACCACACTATTTTCTAGACAACAAGTCACTAATTTAATTCTATGCTTATAATTTTACTGATTTTTAATTAGGAATCATTGATAATGAATGTGATATAATTGTATTGTTGATTTTAAGAGACTAATTGTGTTCATATCTTGAAAATATCATGAGTCCATCTATTGAACTCAGACTTAAAGACAAAAATTGTTATCTCATACAAATTTTTTTATTTATCTCTGCATAATATATTTTTTAAATAGTTATATAGTTAAGGCAAATCTAATTTTTTTATATTTTTCATTATTTTACATCAAATTAATAATGATGAGTTAAAGGAAAACCCCGTGATAAATCACTTGAGTTAATTTCTTAATATTTAAGAATATATTGTAGCTTGAAGTCCATTGATAAAAATAAAATTTTAAATGGCCAAGTATAATCTGTCAGGCTATTTAATAAATTAAATGCAATTTTTTAAATTTAATAATATTTTGAAGTTATTAACAAAATGAAAATGGATTTGTTGACTTTTTATTCAGCAAAGGCATATTTCAATTATAATTAATTTTCTAAAGAAATAAAATGACAATTTTTTGTAATATATTGTACTAAATTTTTAATTCTTAATATAAAATTATGAAGTTTTCGAAAATTATATAGTCTAAGAGAAATATTGAAAAATATGCACAAAAGTTAAAAAACGTATTTAGATATTTATTTTTATGAAAGAAAAATTAATTTTCTACTATAAAGGATGAATTTTCAGCAAAAATGTAATTTTTAATAAAGGGAGTGGAATTTTCAACTTCCTTGATAAATTTTCAAATAAAAATAGAAGTTTTCAATCAAAAATAGAATAGTTAAATAAATAGCTTAATTTTTAATTAAATAGTTGAATTTTCTACCAAAAAGATGAACTGTTCGCCAAACAGTTAGATTTTTTAAACCAAGAAGACGTATTTTCTGCAAAAATATAACATTTCCAACCCAAAAATAAGAATTTTGGACAAAACATAGTTTTCAAATAAAGAGTTGAATTTTCTACCAATTTGTTGGTGTTTAAATCCAGAAAGACGAATTTTCTACAATGCAGTGGAGTTTTTAAATCGAAAAGAAGAATTCTCAATGAAATCTGCAAGTTTCATTAATATCAAGTATAACAAGTGATACTTGATATTTCCACAAAAATTATTTAAATTTGTTATAAAAAACAGTCGAATTCAACCAAAGAAGACGAAAATCAAACAGAAAAGCAAAATTTTAATTTTATAAAGTAACTAAACTCTTAACAAGGTAGTTAAATTTTAAAACATAGAAGATGAATTCTCAAATGAAAGTGTAGTTTATGACGTTGAAATAATAAAAGGTTTTGATTGAAATAAAAAGCAGTTAATTCCAATTGAAAATATAAAATTCTCAACAAAAAAGATTACTTTTGAAGTAAGAAGATTAAGTTTCTGCCACAAGCATACATTTTCAAAATAATAGATGAATTTTCAAATAAAAAAGTAAACTTTTTAACCAAATAGTTAAATTTTAACAAAAACGATAAATTTTGAACTAGAAATGTCAAGGTTAAATTTTCAGCTAAAAAAAAGTAATTTTCAACCAAAAAAGATACAAATTTTCAACGAAATAGTCAAATTTTGAACTAAGGTTACCAAAGAGGTGAATATTCAACCTGAAAGATAAATTTTTAAAAAAGTAGTTCAAATTTGAATCAGGATGTTGATTTTTTTCACCAATTGAAGTAACTTTTTAACAAAATAGTTGCATTTTAAATAAAATAATTAAATTTCCAACCAATTAGTAGAATTTTTGCTCAAAACAAAAATGTAAACGAAACATCGATCAAAAGAAAAAATTTCTTTAAAACAAGAGAAAAACATATTTTTTTAGAAGGTGAAGATAGGGGAATATGAAAGTGTTTTTGAAATTTATAAAATTATTTTTGAATTGCACTATTGCAGCAAAATCTTTCAAAAAGTCTCAAACTTTTTTCAAATTTATTATTGAGGAACGTACTATACATTATCTAAGTTCTTCACGTTACTTCCACTGGAGCATCCCCCAGACCTGTTAAAGACCTTAGTTTTTAGCGTGACCCCCCCCCCCCCCTCAATTTGGTAACGTAATTTATGGACGGTCCCTTATACATAGTTGTTAAAACAAAAAAGAAAATGTTTTCGACAATTTATAAGTTTGATAATTGAATTGATGATGTTAAAAATATACAAAAAAAATTATTTAAATTTAAAAAATAAATAAACAATAGGAAAAATAGAAATGATATTTATTTTCATTTGTTCATTTAATTTCAGGCGAACAAGAAAGAACTCATTTGAATAAAAATAAAAAAGTCGAATTTCTTATTAATTGCGGAAATCCCACGTTTCATGTACGAAAACACCCATGACAAAGCACCTTTAGCAGGATATTGTAGGCAGTTATACGAAGAATTATGAGTGCAATTAATCAAATGTGGATATTTGTAGAACGTTTGATTGTTATCTTATTCTTTCAAATAATTTAAATTTCGTTAACATGTAAGGTTGTTATAGGGTCAAGTATAAGTAGAAAGTAGCATGTGAAATTTTACTGCTAATTTTAAATGATAGGCCAGTTTGATAAAAAAATGCTTGCACATCCAGTATCCTAATATTATTTTTTCTTTATTATTACAATCCATTTATTA
>NC_046664.1:52943611-52973960 GCF_010883055.1 Belonocnema kinseyi
CGATTCTGTGTCTACTAGAACAATAATTATATTAAAAAATAAATAAAAATAATTAAAATTATAAATTCCAAAATATGAAGATTTTAATATTTTGCAAAACTTTTTATGTGTTATTTGATAGCCTTCAGTACAGATTAGATTCGACCTTATCTTAAACAATCATCCAACTGCGCATTGCATTTTAATTTTCTACCAAATTGTCGAATTTGCAAGCCAAAAAGTAAAATTTTTTACAAGACAGTGAAAAACGTAATAGTTGATATTTAAAAAACAGGACTTAAATTTTAAATAAATAATAGCAGCATTCATTCTATACAGACAAATTTGTCACCAAATCGTTAAATTTTCAATAAAAAAGATTTTTCAATCATAAATAAAGAAAGCAATTAAAACAAATTATAATTCCAGGGAAAATAATTTCCAATATAAAATACAAATTTTGGATCATAATATTTTTTTTTTTTTAATTCTTGAGAAAGTTCCAAGAGACTTTTCAAGGTTTCAGATATGTTGAAAAATCAACTAAAAAATTTAATTGCATTACAATAATTTAGTATTTTTTTCCCGATAAATTTTTTAAAAGAATTCCCACGTAAGACTTCATGTGGCAGATTCAATGAAAATAATTTTCACTGTCAGAAATAAATCAGTAATTCTTTCCAGCATAGTTAATTCATTTTTGATTATTTCACATCGTAATTGCATTGATGTGTACGTGGTGATCAGTTAGAATACTAAAAACAGAGATGACTAAAAAATCCTAAAAAAATTTGAGACACTGTAAAATTAAAAAAAAAGAAAATATCAGAAAAAAACTTAAAAAATTTTAAAATTGCTGCCGTGTTCGAAAATTCCCGATACTGTAAAATTTTCGAATTTGGCAATCAAAATTTGTTTAAAAATAAATATTATTGATTTATTGAAACCAAAATAATGAAATCTTTGATCAAAGAAAATTTGGTGTAGTATTTTATTCCTTCAAAAGTATTGCTTTAATGTTTCATGATTGTATTTAAAATAGTTAAATAATATTAATTGTGAATACCAAATGTGGGATATTTGAATAATCCCAAAAAATAAATATATACTGACACTGTAAAATTCACGAAAAAGAAATTATTGAAAATTATAAAATTGCTAAAATAAAAAAAATCCCGTCTTGAAAAATTCTCGAATAAGAACATTTTTGAAAGAAAATTGCCGGATCATAAAATATATATTACTGAAAAATTTCCGAAACTAGAAAATGATCTAATTTAATTAAATTAAAAAATTACTTTTTTAATAATTTGTGTATATTCATTAGAGAGACGATAATTGAATATTTTGATTCAAATTCTGTTTATGTTCAATGTATATTTTTTAATTTATCGTTTGAATGTGAGTTAACAATAATTGAAAAAATAATCCTCAAAGCAAAACAAAAATAAGTTTTTTTATTAAAAGAGCAATAATTTTAAAAACTACTATATGCACATTTTTTAAAAGAAACATGCGCCGAAAATTTGTTGTCAATAATTGTTATTTCAAATTTCAGAAATAATTAAAAAAAGTAAATCCAACATCTCAAAATGTTGTTCTATGATAATATTTCATAAAATTATTTTTATTAAATGAAAATTTTATAATTTAATAATTTTTTGTCGCGATTTTTCTATCGTGAATATTTTCTGTTTATGGAATTTCACAGCATCGAAAATTTGTTGGAAATTTTACATTGTCGGATATTTTGTAATTCGACAGTTTTCTGTTGAAAATCTTATTATTCGGGAATTTTCAAATTCGGTAATATTATCAACTATCGGGAATGTAATTATGTGGCAATTTTGCAACTCGGGAATTTTATATTTCGGCATCTTTATAATTTCGGGAATTTTCTATTTTTTCGGGATGTTTCAGTCGTTCCTGAAAACAGCCATGAAATATTTTTTGAGTTTAGAAACATTTATAAATTCAATATTAAATAATTTAAAATATCTAAAGTTTACAATGTTAAGGAACTATATTTATTCTTTTAATTTTTTTTCATTCTTAAGTGAAAAGTTTACCAACCAATGTGGAATAAGTAAGTTCCCAACCAATTTTACAGGTGGAGGCACCAACCGGGTTTGACTTGATCTCTTATACAGCTTAAAGTATTTGAAACAAAAGTTAAATTTCTAGGTGTTTCGGGCGTAATTATTGTTTAATGCAAAGGAAATTAATTAACATGTAATATTTAGATTGGAAATTAATTTAAAAAATCTAAATATATCTCGTACAAAAAATCTTTGATAATTCTTTAAATAAAAATATAACACATTTTTTTTAAAGTTTAACTTCAATTATGTCATAAAATTATGCCAGAATATTATCATACTTGTTAAAAAAAATAATTTATATAAAAATGAATTTATGAATTTTTATCGGAAAATTAATATAAGTAATTAATTTTAAAACTCTTAAAAAATAGTTGTTTATAATTATTATCATTAGAAATTTTTTTCAATTAAACCTTTCTTTAACTCAGAAATAGGACGATTCTGACGACTCGATTAAAGATTTTAGAACGCTTTTTCAGATTTGCTTCGCTTTAATTACAATTTCAATTTATAATTAAATTATAATTTATAAATTCTATCATTCTGATTCCTCAATTATTCAGAGAAAAGTTAATTTTGCGAACAATTTTTTACATTTTTTGCTCAATTTGATCAAGGTATAAAATTAATGTAAATTTATATTATCCAGGAAATAAATAAATTAAAATTGAATAACTTTCTAAGTCAGGATATAAGGTAAATAAATCAAATAAATCATGTTTCGGGTACACGTGAGTAGGAGGGAATAGGTCAAGTGTATAATATCTTTAATATTAGGGGGAGTTCGATCGAGTATTATGGGAGGATATAAGGGTCGAAGAATTGATAGGATGATTTATGAACCTTGCTTTTATTCAGTGCAGACTATTAAGTAATAGTTTCCAATACCTGACATGTTCAACCCTTTTATTTGTAAATTTACAACAATTCTTTTCACTTTTTTACAATTTAAATGAATAAATTGGATAAAAAAAATTAAAATTGTGTTATTTATTATTTATATATTATTTTAGATCAAAGTTTGTTTATAACAAAATCATATTTCGGCAGAGTGATAACAAAGATTTAATCAACGAAAACGAAAGGATATGAGTGTGAAGATTAAAGCCACGTTCCAGTATTCAGCGAAATAATTATATCTAAAAAAACAATTATTTAGGCATAAAATGTAGATTTTGAAAATTTAAATATTAATTACGCTTTTAAAATAAGTCGTGGGTTTTTTTGTTGTTAATAAAGTAAAAAAATCTCCAGTACATGCGAACATCAAATTTTCATAGAGAAATTGATCAAATGTAAAATGAATTACGTAGAATAATAGGACTTAGATTTAAAATTCCAATAATAAGATAATAATTTTAAATAGGGATTTAAAATTGGTTTTACTAAAGTTAATGTCAAGTATTCTGGAAGAGGCAGCAAATACATCCCTTAGAAAAAATTAGTTTGAATCAAAATTATTTATTTCTATTATTATACTATTAAGCCATTCTTTTTTCTCAGCGCTTACTAAACAATTGTAATTTTTATCTAATATGATTAAACAATAAATCATTACAACCAATACCATTTCAAATCAAAGTGAGAGGTCCAGCTTAGAATGTCTGAATTATGGCAAAAATGAAGGAACACGTATTTTACAATATGTTCAACTTTTTTTTTATTTGTTTGAATTTATTATTTAAATTTTCTCTGAAAATTTTCAAAAATAGACCCGGCCGTTTTTTTAATTCTTGATAGCTCATTTTCTTAAAACCCTCACTTTTATATTTGATTTTTTTCTAAGAGGGATAGATGTTATTGTGTACTACATATATCCTGAGTTTCGATTCTGGTAAATTGCTGTTTCAAATTAAAAAAAAATTTTTCGCATTTTTTGATAACAATGAAAAGTACACAAAAATTTGCAGATACGAGCTTACACATCTAGAATTAAAAAAAGAAATAACTGTTCTTCTTTTTTGATATCTTGCATCGCTTACCAGAAACACATTGAATTTACAAAATTTGCCTTTCTCAAAAATAATTATTTTTGAGAAATGGATAATGATTATAATCATTATCCCACATAACTGATAGTATGCATCTCTTATAAAAAGCTAAACTGTATAACAAATATGGGAAAAAATATTAAAGGTGCGGTTTTCTAGGAAATCTTCTTTAATGTTTTCATTGAATTTTGAAATAGTGAAAAGGAGATTTTTAGCCAAACTACGCCTTTTTGATCTTTACCCAAATTTTTATAAATCTTCTGTGGACTAAACCGTTTTTAAACGTTTTATCTTAACATTTGTTGTATCTTTAATTTTTTTTCGAGAAAAATGAGAAAATTAGATTTTTGTCAGAAATAATTTTTTGAACGCAAAACAGTAGTGTACTAACAATATAAATTAAGAGATTTTGTGTAAATATTACCATCTATTTAAAAAAAAATAAAAAAAATTTTAAAGCAGGTTTTTTGAGAAAATCCACATTCAAAATTCTTAGAAAGAGTTTTGTCTTAACATTTTTTTTTGTAAATTGAAACAAGAAAAATTCTGACGCCGCATATAAAAATGAAATTCTGTATACCTAAGCTTGATATACATAAGCAAATAATCTTCAAATGATCGTAAAGAATAAAAATAAAACATTTTGGTAAAACTGTGAAACATTGTGTTTTACTTTTGACATTAGAATGATATATTCAAATAAAAAATCATGTTGATACTATGTTTTTTCTCAAAACGGTGTCATGCATGACCTACACTTTTCTTGAAATTTTGCCTAATTTAAACTGGAATCGGCCAATAACTTATTTTGATCATGGGAATATTTCCTACAATTCTGTTCTCCAAATCGCCTAAAAATAATTTTTTAAAGATTTTGAAGACGAATTTTTACAATCTGCAGTTCCTGCACAGATGATCTAAAACTATTCAAAATTATTTATATGATTATAGTTCATTTAAAGAAACAAACTAAGTTTCATTGTATTTTACAATAAACCAAATGATTTTGCTCTTATTAGAATTGAATTCAAATTACGATTTATCAGAAAAATCAGAGAAAAAGCTTTATCTATAAAATGACTATATGTACGAAAAGTCTTTTGATGAAACGATTCCAACAATTGAAATTGATTTTTTTCTAATTTTCATGTTCCGTTAGTAGTTGTCGCTTGTCACAATGTTGGAAGGAGACTACAATGTGAGTTTGGTCTTACGGTGATCAGGTCGTGCAGTTCAAGTCGAGCGCGGACGTTGGAGAAGTTGCGGATGAGCATTGCGGTAAAACATCACTGCGCGTACTGGGTCTCTTCGGGCGCTTCAGTGATCTAAGACACTCATAGTTAGACACTGCATAGTTACAGCAATATGATGCCTTGATATGCTATATTTCTGTATATGATCAGTATGGATAGTCATTCAAATAGTCCCAAACAATCCTTCATATTAAGCTAATGCAACCTTGATGGGTAGGACATGTTTACTGAATGACGAACACAAGGGTACCAAAGAAGAAAACTGGACAAGCGAGCGCAAGAAGACCTCCTGGGAAATCAAGGATGCGATTAGAGGAAAGCGTCAACAAAGATGGAAGAGAACTGATAGGAATTGGAAGCTAAAGGAGAGTGTCAGGAAACTAAGAGGACTGAAAGAGGATATCTTTCAATCCTACTTATTTCTGACACCACACATTATGAAGTAGAATCTGTAGCAGAATTCAAAAGATTTTTCCTGAATCCAATGTAGCTTCTCTTATTCAGGTGACCTTCAAAGATCACCTACAAAGTACACCCCAAAGGTCTACAATGGATTGGTGGAAACAATCATCAAAAACCATGGGTATGAGACGCTTCATTTTCTAGTGCAACCTTCAATTATGAAAATAGATTCCACCTTTTGAGACTATCAAGATTCCTTCTCTGAAAGGCGAACCGTAAACTAGAAAATCTTCTCCATGCTACAAAATACCTTCTTCCTCAACTACCGGCTCGTGATTCAGATTCTTTCATCGGCCAACACGCGTGCAAAGTACACATTTAAGCATCAGCGGACGGATATAGGCGAGCCTTCCGGAGGACAGAGGACTCGGAGTCTTGGGGCCCTCAACCCCAAAGCCTCCCCCTCCTTCGAGGGGGGGGGGGTTAAAGGCGAAGGAGCGAGCCACACGAGGGTGGTGGGTTGCCGGTTTAAGGGTAGCTCGGAAGGTAATGTCAGTGGTAGTGGTCCTGGTGGTGGTGGAAGGAGTGGGCCGAGCTAAGACGAACCGTAATGACGCCTTGAATCAATATGTGGAGGCCACTGAGATATGCATACGAACTAAGCGAACTAAGACAACCGCCGCACCGACGGTTTTCTCCAAGCGTCGGCGTCTCTCTCTATCCTCTCCTTCTCCCTCACTCTCCCTTGCTTCTTCTTGCGCGGCCGTTTCGTGAAGGGGCAACGCGGGGGTGTAGGGGCAACAGGAAGCTCTCGACTCAGGATGGTAAAGCGGGGGGTTTGGGGTGCACACTCCGAGGGTGGTGGCGAAGGAAGAAAAGAGGAGGTGGGGAGAAATTAAAGACGAGGCAGGCACAAAAATAACGACCCGCGAGCGCAGACCCCTCAACCCCCTGCACCCGCGTCGAGCCACCCCTCATCCATTCCACCCCCTTGGGTTTCTCTACGGGCTATGTACCTCACTCTTTCTCTCTTTTAGTCTCTCTTTTTCTCTTTCTCTCTTTCACTCCTTCTCCTTCTGTCTTCCACTCATTTCCCTTCTCTCCTTTTCTCTTTTTCTTTTTCTGCTTCTGACTCTCTCTTCCTCGTTTAAGAAGCGAGATGAGACGCGAGATGAGGCTGAGGACGAAAGGGGGAGGCGTATGGTATAATCTCCTACACGTCGTAAAACCGGAGGGTAAAAACTGTGAGAGCGAATCGGATTTCCTAGGGAGACTTGTGTATTGCGATGTACGTTAGGATGTTAGGACGTTATGTGCGTGTCTTTTGGTAGATATGGGGATATTATGAGTGTGGGGAATACAGTCTACAGTTCCACACTCTTGCGAGAAAGAGTCACCGTAATTACTGTATACGATGGGACTCGTCTCCTGGAAAATTTGCATTGGGTTAAGGAATGTTTTACTCGATCACTGAATTTTGAGAGAGGGACATATTTGCGAGAGATATTTCTTATTTATAGGGTTGAGCAAACTTGGATGGAATGTTGTCGAGATGTCGGGGGAAAAGTTTTAGGTTAATTTAATTGATTGTTGTTTGATGATATAATAGTTGATAATTAGGACTAAATTCATTTTAATTAGTCTATTATTAATTAATTAATTAATTTATTATTATTATTTAAAAACATTTCCGTGTTGAAATTTTGTCACAGGCTTATACTATCCAACATGTCGAAGGCATTTTTGATTCGAGCTGGATTTTTTTATTTGATCATTTTGCACGTGGCTGTACCGGTATATATCATCAGTCACGGACGCATTTTTATAATGAAATCAAGTGATCTGATCAGAGCAGTCTGTCCAGACATATTGGACAAAGCCTGGTTTTTACCCCATCATTGACGGACTGGGTTGCAGTCAAGTACACGATTGGGGGACCTACAGCTTAAGGTGGGTTCCAAACCACCAGAACCTCCGTAAAGGTACATTGAAAAATTTCTAGAGGTACCGGCTCAGGGATCGAACCCCGGACCTGAGGTGAAGTCCGAGTGTCTAATCAATTGAGACACCGAGGCTCAGTTATTATTAATATTATTATTATTATTATTATTATTATTATTATTATAGTGGATATTGGGGAGATTTTGGAATCAATAAAACAAATTCTTCACTGCAATTCTCACTTCTTATTCATCTTCTTTTCCTTCTTCAGTTCTTCCAAGTATTCATAGAAAGAGGAATTTGAGAGTAAAAAACTCCTTTAAGACCGGCCATTAATTACTTTAAGGAACACAATAATAAAAGTCATATCTTGCTCACAGTTTCATTTATCATATTTTTATCTTTTTTGTAATACTTCTTTTGTTCCAGAGAAAAGTTGGTGAGATATTATGTTTTTTATTACTTACTAGAAAACAAAAACGTGAGATACGCGCACGATAATGGTTTTTTTTCTACGCATTTCAATTTTAATTTCTACGTATTTCATTGTATCTATGTTCTGTAAATAATAGAAAATAAAAGCACTAATGAACAGCTCTTGTGGAAGAACACGCTAAAAATGAAAATAAAATATAAATTTTCAGTAATCAAAACACTAATATAGTTTGAGTCAAATGATTTTTGTTTGAAATAACGAATTACAGGTGAAAAATGTTAACGTACACTAATATTGTTCATATATTGTAAATAATCTTTGAAATCTAATGATTGTTTCAATTAAAAATAGAAATTTTAGATGAAAAATACTAACATAACAGAAATGGTTTAGGATTGTAAATCCTTTTTTAAACCTAATGTTTTTCGTTCAAAGTACAATTTTGGGAGATAAAGGTTATCATAACCTAACATTGATCCACACATCAATATTTTTGAAATCTATTTCAATTTCTGAATTTCTTTGAGAAAAATCCGACAATAAAAAACTATGAACATAATGTTTAGATGATAATTTAAAGACTAAGAACAATCTTAAAAATCTTACGATTTTTCAAATTTAAAATAGAAAATTTTTGTTATGCGTGAAAATCAATTAATAACGTATTTTTCAATCTGTTTCTCGTAAATATTGTTTGAAATGCAATTTTTTGCATTAAAAATACAAATTTATGCCGGAAAATATTCATACTAATTATAATAGTTTATGTTTCAATATATAAATTTTCAATGTAAAGCGCTAACGTAACCTAAAATTGTTAAAAATTATAAATCTTCCTTGAAATTTTATGATTTTTTTATTTCAATTTTCAACGAAAAACACTAACAAAATATGAAATTTGTTGAAGCTTATAAACGTTATTATTTTCAACAATAATTATTTGATTTAAATCCTATTATTGAAAAAGACAAAATTAAACACTGATTTTCAGTGAAACCCACTATCATTAACCAAAAGTGTTAAAAGATTCTAAATTTTTTTCAAATTAAAAAAAAATTGGTTTGGAAATACCAATTTTCGATGTCAAACGCCAAAGTAATCTAAAATTGCTAAAAAATTATGATACTTTTTTGACATCTAATGATTCTTCAATAAAAATTTCAATTTCCAACTAAAAGCGCTAACGTCGTCCAAAATTTGTCCTGCTAATTAACAATATTATTTTTAATAAAGATTAATCAATTTAAATCTTATGTATTTTTTATTTAAAATACTAATTTTCGACAAAAATCACTATCATAAACCAAAGTTGTTAAAAGATTATAAAGCTTGTTCAAATTTTATTAATTATAATTTGAAAATACCAATTTTCGATGTAGAACGCCAATATAAATTAATATTGTTGAAATTTTTTAAAATTTTCATAAAAATCTAATAATATATTAAGAAATTAATAATAAATAAGCTAATAATTCAAAAGAATATTAATGGCTTGTGCTGAAAAAAATAACATAACATAATAAAAAATCCTTTAGCATTGTAACTCTTATTCGAAACCTGACGATTTTGGTTTAAAATATACGATTCCCTCTGAAAATTGTTAACAAAACCTGAAAATTGACGTAAAAAACGTAAAAATATAGGAAAAAATTAAATTCTGGAAAAATGTTAAATCTTTGAAATTTAATATATTTAAATTAAAAATACCCATTTCTGATTTAAAATTCTAACATAACCTATTGTATATTTGATTATATAATATATGTTAATTAATATATAATTACATTGAACTCATTTGGCAATGCTGTAACCCGTGTAGTAATCCAATCAGGGATCCGGCCGGGTCCCAGCCGGATAGCCCCGCTTTAAGCCGGGCACTGATCGGGGAATCCGGTCGGGATCCGGCTAAAAACGTCACGGTAAACTGGTCGGATCCCGGCTTCAATACCGGCCGGGTAATCTGGGCAAAAAGCGGTTAAGAAATGTTGCTTCAGGCGAGAAATTGGTAAGTTTTTTTCTTTTAAGGCTCATCGTAAAGATTACGGTGAACTTTAAAAGTTCAAATCAAGTGAACCAATTCTGGCAAGAAAATTGGAGTAGAATTGTATTCCCTGATGATAGAATCCCATAGCAATTTGAAAGCCAAATGGTGATTTAAGGTTAGGAAGGAAGAAAGTAAAAACTGTATACACAAGACTGTATTTTAATTAAAAATAATAATTATTTGCGCACTAAGTGGGGGTATCAAACTAATCACTGAAATAAGGTTGATTTTAACCATGAGCCTCGATTTTATTTGCGAACTTCGAAGAGACGACGCGACGTGAGTGCAAGGGGCATCCTCGTTCCAGGTGCTAAACTGAAAATTACTGAGTGTCTATGTAGATGACAGACACAGCAGGTGCTATATATGGCGGTAAATTTGAAATTGTGCAGACTAAACATTGTCTGAATATAGAGAAGTTTATAAAAATTGTATCATTTCTGTTGATGCACATAGCAGAATCGATAACAGTTTAATTTAAAATGTTAAATTATTCGAAAAAATTTTATGTTTTTTTTTAAGAATTTAAAAATCTCATTTGTGTTTTACTGATCTAATAAATCTTTAAATTATAATTTTCAAATAATAATTCATCTAGCATCCATAGTCACGTCTTTGATAATATTACGTCTCTTAAAAAATGTGTAATTTCTACAAAAACATTAACCTGACCAGTGCCCAGCCGGCTCCCGACCATGGGATAAAACCAGGGTTAGCCCGGCCAGTAACCGGCCGGCCTCGTGATTCGAGAAAAATGTAGACCGACCGGCTCCCGCCCGGTTCCTGTCCATGAAATCCAGCCAGGAGTAGCCCGGCTGGGATCCGACCAGAAACCCTGTTGTATTAGGGCCAATCGGGGGAATTTCTACACGGAAATGTGCGCTTTTTTACAGTTTTCAAGTAAATCGACTTGAAATATTCGCCATCAGCCATGTAGAATTTGGCAAAAAAAATCAATCGGTAGCTCAAGCAGTAAGGCTTTGGCTTTATAGTCGGAACGCTGCGCATTCGAATCTCGCTGTCTTGATTTTTTATTTTTTACCTATCAAAATGTTTATAAATATAATTTCCTTCAATAATCTTTAATATTTTTACAAATAATGATTTTTGAAATGCCTTCTTTGTAAGAAAAAATTTATTTTATTCTACTTCTTCACGTTTTTAGCAAACAATCTTATTTTCTATGAATGTTATACATTTTTCATTATTCCTCTTTTTAATTATAAATGTTACTATTTTTATCACTTTATTTATTATATTTGCAAGTAAATATAAAATCTAAAATATAAATCTATAAATCTAAATAGTATTATTCTTCTCCACTGCTTATACTAAAGTTACAACAATGTTGTTATTTTATTTTCTATTGACTTTTTCAATCACATGTTGAGCATAAAATACCACAATTGGCGTATTCAAAGAAGTTTCTCGGTATCATATTCAGAGATAACGAGCTTGTCGATCGTTTGGACAAAAATTCAAATGCGTAGGAATTCCAGACGAACTTTTTTATTTACGTACGTCAAGACACATACATGTAGATTGTATCTACACAAAAACCTTATTTTTGCGAGACCTACCTTAATGCGAAACGAACATACGGTCTAATTGCGTTCTAACGAGATGTTGTTAAAAGTTTTCCGAGTATATTATAGTAGTCAAATTACTGCGAATTTTTTTGGTTAATTAAAAAAAACAGTAAGATACACTCTACCTGTTTTTATACTTTAATACGTACATATTTGTTTCCTACTCATAAAATGGTTTAATTTCAAAGAGACTTATTGTAAGAGATTCTTTTATTTTTGTTTCGATTAATTTGTTATTTAGCAACAAAGTTGACATGTTTTAAATTTTGTTTTTGTATAGACCTTCCCTTTTCCCATCTACTTATATGGATGTACAAAATCCATAGAAATACATCTTAAAATTATATTTCGCAGGTTATATCATTTAACCAAATTTTAGTTTATTTTTATTTTTACGAAATTTAGAGTACTACTTCAAGATTAAAAATACTTAGAAGCTTTGTTTTTTAATTTTTCATGGAAGATGTACGTGAATAGCACTTAGGTTTTATTCTTTTAAAATCTACACTAGTTATCAATTTAACAAACAAATTGAATAAGCAAATGCATATCTTGGCCACTTCACTCTCTAGTCACTTCGTTTCTTTAACAAAATTGATAAAAAAAGTCCATGATGAATCATATGTACGATTTTTATTACCTAGCGACAATAACTAATTGTTTAAATTAATTTGAAAAACAAAAACAAATTGTCATCAATTTTCAAAGGGCGTATTTCGTTTTTTCAACTAAATTAATTTTAAATGACTTGGAAAAATCCTTTTCTTATAATACTTCATTAACGAACAAGTCGATTTCTTAAGAAAAGCGAACATCTATTTGTTGAAAAGTATTCAAGATGTGAATTTGTTTACAAAATTGCTTATAAAATAAACAATTAGTATTAGCTGATTAAGTATTGTAAGCATATTTTTCCAATTAATTAAATATTTATTTCGTTAAAAAAATGAAATATGCGGGTTGAAAATTAAAGAAAATTTGTAATTAATAATCAGTTTAATATAAACATTAAGCAATTGTTATTAGGTAGTGAAGAATCGAATTGTTGAGCTTGTAATATCCCAAACAAAAAATAGAAAAACAAGATCTCTAAGTCTTTTTAATCTTGCAGTTAGCAATTTCAATAATAAATTTGTTAATATATAAGACAATTTCTTGTTAATGTTGCAGCCTGTTGGATATTGTTTGTAAGCTAAACTAATCCATGATGTTTCACGTAAACAATTGGTCGAAATAAAAACGTGTGTAAATTTTAAAAGAACTTGTAGATTAAAAAAAATAAAAATGGAATAAATGCGTATTTATATTTTATTTACAATAAGCCGAAGATGACATTTTTTATGAGTCATTTGAAAGTTATGATAATTTAAAAAAAACACATTTTTTCAACGCTAAATGTCTCAGAATATATGCATTGAAGAAAAAAACTCTAAAGAGGAATTTTTTGTTTTTATATTTTGAATAAATTTTTTTAAAGAAAAAATAATTTCAGGATTTTCTTTGATTTTTTTATAATTATTTTGTGAAATAAAATTTTCTAAATTTTATACATAAAAGAATATAGTTACAAATCTGGTAACAGGGTGGGTAATACCCATTGACTGAGAGTTTAAGTAATAGAAAAAAGCGGATCGTTTATATAAAAAAATTACACAATTTGTCAAATTTTTTGTTCTATAAAAAATTAATAAACACAAAATAAGAAAATCAGCTCGCACAATTCTCTTTGGCGTTTAGTGAAATTTAATTATGAATAGAAAAATCTCAAACTGGATCAAAATTTTAAGGTCCAGACTAATTTGTCGCGAAAAACGAATCCTAGGGGAGTTGTGGCTGAGTCAAAGACGAGCCGGAAACAAACATACATTTTATTGAATTTCTGGCGTTTGAATAAATTATCTGTACTATCTCAAATTAAATCATATTTTTATCCACTATTTTTGTTAAAAAATCTATTTATTTCACATTTTTTAACATAGACAATTTTTATTCTCAGTTTTCAGTCCAAATTAATATGGCAATTTTTACGTTTTCCATCTAATGTAAAATTTTAAGTAATCTTAATCTTTGAAGACACTTCATAAAGTTTCAGTTTTTCAGTAATTAATAAGGACAATAAATCTTAAAAAAATGAGGTCAATTAACATTTATTCATCTAACTGAAGAAAATTCAAGTACAAGGGTTTTAGTTCATTTAATAAGGGAAATAAGTTTTAAATAAGTAAAATTTTCGAGTAATAACTTCAGGATCTTCTACCACAATATTAAATAAGAATATTTTTACTACCATGTTGAATTGGGTAAATTCAAATTTATTTATCTAATCAAACAAAATTCAATTCAGTTTCTCAGGTTTTAATAACTATACACTGTAAAAAAAACTATTGAATTTTACATCTCTGGTGGATGTAAATAAAAGGACCCTCGTGTATCGGAGTAACTTTACGAATCAATTGTAATATTCTAATTCGGCCGATAATTTTACATGCGAAAATGTAAAATTCATTATGTGAAAGATAAGATACTATCGGAATTTTTTTGATGTTTAAATATTCCGTAAAACAAATATGAAATGTAAGTTTTGAATAACCGCATTTTTTCCGTTCCAATAGCAGATAATGTAAAAGGCAAAATAGGAATAGCTCGGATTCGGTCTACTTTGTGTGAAAGCTGTCTAAAAAGTTAAACATAGCTGTCAATTTCCTCGCATTAAAAATGAAAATGCTCCAGAATTGAAGGATGAAGCCATCGATGAACAATGAAAACGAGAGACGCTTTCGTATTCACATATTATTTGATTCATTATTCTAAGTTTTAAATTAATTATAAATAAAAAATTTTACAGTTCCCGCCAGGGTAAAATTAAAGATCTTTAATAAAATTAAAAATCTCAATGTAATTTTCAATTACAGCAAAGTGATTTTACCAAAACATGGTATTTTTACACGCTGCGACTGAGTTTTCCCTTCGGAATGTAAAGTTCGTACGAAGGAATGTGTAATTTTATTTCTATCGATTGTGTAATATTACACTGCTGTTCGAGGGTCCTTTTATTTACATCGCTGGAGGATGTAATTTCACATACTTTTGTAAAATCACACAGTGGAGTGTGTGATATTTACAATGATACAATATTTAATTTTCCGAAATTTTGTAATTTTACACAAATCTTTTTTTACAGTGTAATAAATCTTTAAGGGCATGTGATACTTACAGTTTCCCCGGGTTTTTTTCCACCAAAATGAAAATTTTTAAAAACTAAATTCGGAGATGCTATAAAATATCATAACGGACGTTCCCGGACTCTTTTTTAAGGGATAGTAACAAAAAAATTTATTGTGCTAAATAAAAATTTTATGCATATGCATTATTTTGATGTTACGTCGTTTTTCATCTCTGCCTTTCCGATAATCTGGAAATTATTTATGAAATAAACTTTTTTAATTGCCTACAAATAAGGTTAGTGCCGGGAGATAAGTTATTATGTTTATTTGTAAGTCCAAAGTTTTCGTCCAAAAATATTGTGTAGTTTGGGATTAACGCTCGGGTGAATTATAACACACATCACCTCGAAATATACACGCACGTTGTTAGCAATATCAAAAATTTTGTGATAAAAAAAAACACAAAAAAAGTCTGCGGGGTCGTCCGTTAGCATGTTCGCTATCAATTCCCAAATTTTTTAGGCAAAATATTTATTATTCTAGAAAAAAGGCGGGGGAACCTAAAACTGGTAAGATCGACAATTTTTTAAGTATCACATGCCCTTAAGCATTCATTCGTTTACAACCATATCTTAAGGATATCTGATCACAATATTGAAGAAGAATATTTTTTTCTACCATGTCGAATTAGGCGAATTAAAAGGTATTCAATAATTAAAAATAATTCAATTCAGTTTTTCAGTATATAATAAGGACCACAAATCTTCAAAAATACAATCTTCTACTGTCATAAATTCAGCATATTTTATCACAATATAAAAGAAGAATATTTTTGTTCACCATCTGGAATTAGGTAAATTGAAATTTATTGGCCTGAATAAACATATTACTAAATTGAGTTTTTCAGTACTTTATAAGGACAATAAATCTTAAAAAATCAATTTCCAACAGCCATAAACTCAGGATATTTTTTTCAATGATTATTCTGGTTAAGATAGATTTCGATTTCCTATATGTATAATATATATACTATATTACATTCTCCTTGAAGCGGCTGATATACGTAATATGGTTGGTAGCTCATTTTGAGCACATTATTAGTTTAAAATAGGTAATCCCGGCCTCTTCGTGGTTTCTGTAGAACTTCAATAGAACCCTCGAGCACGACAGGAAATAGTAGTCGAATGACGAATAAATAATGATTCGATAATAGTTAAATATAAGCAGTTACCGGTAGGGAAAATTGCTCATGAGGCAAAAGCCTTCGACATTTCTCCAATCCATCACCCCCATTTTATTGCTCCATATGAACCAATCTCTGATCAATTTCCCTATACATTTCATCTTCTACACTGAAAGAAATTTTATAATAATACTTGGTATTTCAATATTCATCATTGATATAGCCTACTACGATTTAAGGAAATCGTGTTAATATAAAAATTATTGTTAGCGTAATTACGAAACTTTACAATTAGCATATGAAAATTGAATATCTTTAGAACAAGAATTGGTATATTCAATAGCAAAGATTGATATTTTATGTATTAAAACGCAGAATAAGAAAAATTGATAATGACATTTTCAAATAATATAAAAGCAATTATAGGAATTAATAGATTGAGGTACAAAAGTTAATATAAATATTCTACAAATTAATATAGTCAAAGGGAAAGTGAAAGGTATTAAGAGATCTTTTATTTTCTGTGATAGACGCTAACAGAAATTGTAATCTTCAGTTGCGGAAATTGCAAAACACTATATCGAAAAATCCGAATAGCTCCGATAATCTCCCGAGGTTAGCCGAATCCGCCAATTGTACCTCATCGCCGAGCGCTCACGATGTAAATCGGAGAACTTCGTGTTTCCCGCTAAACTGGTCAAGATTCATGTATGGACATGTGTTTTCCAGTGTTTTGTTTTTAAGGCAAGAGTGGTTTTGAGCATCAGATTACAAAGCATTGCTAAACATTCTAGAAGGTTTCAATATAATCTACAGATTTTAAGATATTTAAAAGCATTTTTGAACGTTTTACAAAGATTTATGAACTTTTTATGAAGATTTTATGGATTTGAACGATTGAAAAGCGGCGTATACATTAGGATGGTCCAAAATCATACCTTTTGAAACTTTTTTGGATTAGAGGGCATGCCAACGATAACATTAACATGGGGAAATTTTTGTTTTCGGAACAATGGGATTCAGGTTTCTGTATTTAAACTTAGCTTGCGGGAGATATTAGGAATTTCTTAAGGAGTCTCTAATCAATCATTTCTAGTTTAAAAAAAAATAGATAGGTTTTCTGCTTATTATTAAATATCTGCGTCATTTATATACTAGTATCTTATTTTGTAATAAATTCTTATTCGTTTAAATAAATTTGGTTTCTTTATAAAATTTTTTTCGAAAATAAATTTGAGAAATTTCTGTTTTTTGCAATTAATATGGTAATTTTTCATTTCTAATTCCTTTCAGAATACTAAGAGCTATTCTGCGGGATCAATATAAACCAAAAAAAGAAACTTACTTTGAGCTTTCAGAGACAAACGAGTGTGTCTACGGACGTGATTTGAAGGGAAAAATTATAAAAATAATTTCAGAATGACAAAATTGAATGTAATTTGTATAGAATGAAGTCTTACTAAAAAAATAAACTTTTCATGAATAATGTAAAACATTTTACGAACAGCAGCAAAGCTAACTGAATTTTTTTAAACTAGAGTTTTATACCTCTTTTTAAGAAAAAGTTACAATTAAATAATAATAAATTGTTTAAACGAATACTAAATGCTTGAAATAGAGATCATTATTCCTAAAAATGACCAATGGTCCAATTAAGCATAAAAAATCAACCTTTCAATAAGTAAGTGCAAAAAAAATTATTTAAACAAAAATAAACTATTAAAACAATTGTTAATTAGTTGAAAAATACTTAAAACCATTCCACTTGACAAACAAAAATAATGTATGGCAAGAAAGGGAAAAACAGAGCATTTATGTGTACATTTTTGGTCAAAATGTCAATTTAAGTTTTTTGGGGCATTTTTGGGGCTCCACAAGGGGGGGGGGGCATCAAAACTTAAAGTAATTTCATGGAAATTATTGATTAGAGACTCCCAAACAAATTCTTAATATCCCTCGCAAGCTAAGTTTAAATCCAGAAACCTGAAACCCATTTCTCCGAAAACCAAAATTTCCCCATAATAATCTTATGGAATTTCCAGGGCCTTCGCAGCACGTCTTAATATTAACCGATTTGGCTCAAATTTGGAGGGAATTTTTTTTCCGGCAACCTTACAAAATGGGGGGGGGGGGCATGGCCTTTATTCGAAAGTCGGTTTTTGGACAACCCTAGTGTACATCACTAGTTTAAAAATATTTCACAACAATTTTACAAGGCTTTTAAACATTTCCTGAGATTTAAAGGATTTCAAACATTTTAAAAAGGGTACAGTACACCAAATTTCAAAGATTGTAAAACATTTGGATGATTTGAAAATATTTGACTAAGATTCAAAGAATTCGATGATTTCAACGATTTAAAAAAATTCACAAAAATTTCCCAAAGATTTGGAACATTTCATAAAGATTGCAAGAATTTCGAAGATTTGAAAATGGCGTTTACACCAGATTTCAAAATTTTCATAAAGATTTCGAACATTTCCAAAAATTGTAAAGGTTTCAAAAATTTAAAAAAATTTCATAAATATTTCAAAGACGTTAAACTATCAAATAAAGTTTTAAGAAATTTGAGATGATTTTAAAGGCTTCAATTATTTCAAACTAAAACAAAAGGTTTCACAAAGAAATTTTAAACCAAGCATTCACAAATACGTCATAAAAACTTTACAAAGATTTCAGGTACTTTAAAGATTGTGTATATTTAAAAAATTTTACAAAAATTGAGAATGACTTCAAAAGAATTCACAGAAATTTCAAGATTTCACAAAGATTTTAAGTACTTCAATAGATTTGAACGAATTCACAAAGATTTCAAAAGGTTCCAAAGATTTCATAAAGATTTCAAGGATTTCAAAGACCACTTGTGTTTGCAAAAAATGATGCATTATTTTTTTTATAGCTCTTTTTTCTTATAAATGGTTGGCCTTGTAAATATATAATAATATACATGATTTATACAAAATTTGTACTAAGTTCCGGGCACCTACAATTTTTGACCCAGCACTGTTACTTGTATTACCAAGCCGAATATGAGGCGGGAACGATTTGATTTTAAAAAAATGAAAAACCTATGGATATTTTTGAATTTAATTCAATTCCAGTTTTGACCTTATTAAAACAGAATATTTTCCTGTTTTTACTTTTAATTTTTAATGTTTCTAAGTCGAGTTATTAAGCACCTTGCTGTTTCTCACAATTCTAAAAATTCTCACCATTTAGTATATAAGGTATCTTCAAACCGCTTCTCTCAGGGTGATTTGAGTGCGATGCGTGTTTTTTATGTATATGTTTGCGTACTATGTATATAAGTAAAGGTTAAGTTAAAGTTATATCAGCGAATGTGTATTCTACATTGTTATGTGTACGAATACTAGTAATTATAATGATAATGTGCGAATTTATGTGCAATAATTGCGCAGGTGTGAGTTGTTGGAGTTCCACGACGGGTTACGAACTTGTTTTCGTATTTTCGCTCGTCACATTTTTTTCGAATGACTCATAATTTTTCGTATAATCTTTAGCAAATTTCAGAATCCCCTCTTTCAAAATGTGAAAAAATTATTCCAATCTTTCTAATAATTGACATTATGGTCTTGCTTCAATTTAATATAGTGAATTTTAAATATCACATTTTCCTTTACAAGGTTTGTAGAACTTATATTAATTTTCGAAAGTAAATTTTTCATAGATTATTAATAAATGCTATACTACTTTTTAATGCACATACACGATTTCCCTAAATCGTAAAAGATTATACTAAACTGTAATATCGGTTTTAACGTTTTTTGTAACTAAATTTATATGAGTGTAACATTTCATTTATCTACTCGGACAGAAGTTACATTAAAATGGAAAATTGTAACAATACATTTTTTCAGGACACAATTGAAGAATTTTTAATCCCGAATCTATAAAACTAAGTAAATTTCAAAATTCATAAATTTATATTGTATAACTTAAAAATTGAACTATTTAAAAAATAAAAACAAATTTGGCATCTTTTATTATACATATTTAATACTGCAGATTCCTCAATTGGAAGACCTTAAACTTGAAGAATTTACCATTGTAAATATTCAATGTGAATTTAAATATATAATCGCGCTCGATAATATATTTATCTCGCGCTTCGATAATATATTAACCTCACGCTCCGCGCTCTGTCTTTGTATGTTCTACACACTTTTGCACAAATTTTTAAAAAGTAAAGGTCAAAGAATCGATAACAGTAATTCGGTGATAGTAAATTCTTTTTGTTTAAAGCTCGCACTCGAATTTGTCCCTTAAATTGTATATTATTTCCATAAATGTATATTATTACAATTTATAACATGCATTGATAATAAATCAGACGTAGTTTCATTGTCTCGTTTAAAAAATTCGCATTCTTCAAACCAATTTTTGTTATTAAACATTTTATTGCAACTTCTGCCGGTTTTTCAAAAACTGAATTTGCTCATTTTCAATTTCGTTTTTACGATTTAAACGTTACACGTACGGTTTGCACATCAGCCTTACCTTTTTTAACAACTACATTATATCCCTAATCTCAGTGACTCACAGAACTTCGAGTAATGAGGGGTTACGGCCGGGGGGGGGGGGTGATTAGTTTCAACCGAGAGTAATAGCTGGTTAGTGTTTTATGCTGAGAAGGTCACCAAACTTCAGCAGCGTTGTGTTGAATGGGAGTTTAGATGATCTTATTTTCACATTCCCGGCCCTCCGTTAGGTACGAAACAAAAAAACTTTTTGTTTGTTTGAAAACACATTTATATAATTGAGAATTTTGGAAATACTGTGAAATAGTTGAATAAAAAATGTAATGTTTGATTTTCCATTTTTTTATGCTGTACAAAATTTGAATTTTTTATCATACCATGCGTTATTTGGCTTAAAAATGTTCATTTTCATGTGTCTTTTGGAATCTTTCAAATGCTATAATTCAGATAAATTTTGGTTGTGTCAAAACATGTCATCAGGAGAAATTATTTGTCTTTTTGAGTACTATAAATAATTGTACAGAGAATTTTTATATCTTAAAAAAAAGTTTTCTCAAAAGTTTTCAAAATACGCTCTTTTTTGAATATTAATCTTAAATAACTGGCTAACGAACTTGACCTTTAGTTTAGGATCTTCCAATCTGTCGATTCTTTCAAATGTTATCGTGCTAACAAACTAAAAAACTTCAGGCACACACAGTCAAACAGACAGACACATTCGTAAAAACCTGTTTTTCGAATGAATGTAAAAAAGTTCAATATTGTTACTCTCAGAAAATATTGATCTGAGATAATAATTGTTATCTCAGATCACACGTATAATTTTATACAAAATGATTTTTTGATTTTTTGTTACAAACCATTTTTGGTTGAAAATGTATGTTTTATAAGTTAAAAATTTAATTATTTGGTAGTTAATTTATCTATTTTGTTAAATAATCTTCTATTTCGGTAAAGGTTATAGTTTTTTGGTGAAAATTTATTATTTTGGCTGAGGATTACACTATTTTGTTACAAAAGTCTCCTTCTTAAGTTTAGTTTAATATGTGGAAAATTCTTTTTTTCAAATTAGTTTTTTAAACTGAAAATTTGACAATATCATTTTTGCTTGATTTATCTCCTCTAGTTCACTAATTACTCTATAGCTCGAAAACTTCTTTGTTGTTAAAAATTTGTATTTTTTCTAGAATAGGGGAATGGCGGGTAATGTGGCGCGGCTGTTAATGTGGCGCATCCTCATTTACAGAAATTGATTGATTTATAGCGAGAGGTATTTACTGAACTGTATTTTTTATGTGTACTTTTTTGTATAGTGAAAAAATTTTCTCCGTAAAGCTAATCATTCAATTCTTATTATGAAAAGTTATTTTTGGGTATTATGTGTGTATTTTTAAAGTGACCAAAAAATAGTGAAAAAAGTACAATAGCACTTTTCCGGATTAAAAAAAACATAATATATAACGTTTAAGCTGCAAACAATTTATAAGTGATTATTTAAAACCGTCATTTACTCAAAATTAATTTCATTGAATTCAGTAAACAGCTTTCACTTCCCTTTCCGAAATTGCACTAAGAGCGCGCCACATTAGCCAACCAGGAAGGATAACTTGGCGCAGGCGCAATTTTAGTGAAACTTGATAATTAACTACTTTAATAGACGTAAATTCAATAATAATCATATGCATAGAGTAGATAAGATATTGATTTACGTGCTGTATATTATTTTACTACAGTTTTCAACATATTTAACTTTTAACAGAGCTTTTTATAACATGTGCGCCACATTACCCACCGCTCCCCTGTTAATTGCTTTAGTTTTTAAAATTTCTCTATCCAGTCTAAGATTCATTTATTTTGTTAAAAAGTCGTCTTTTTGTTGCCTTCAACTAAGTGATATTTTTTATATGAAAAGTTTTGTCTTTAAATTGAAAATTTAATGATTACATTTTTAGTTGGGAAAAAAATCTTTCTTTATTTTAAATTTAAGTAGTTAGTTGAAACTAAATGTATTTTGTCTAGGCATATGGTTTAATAGAAAATTAATTTTCTTCTTTCAAAATTCAGTTATTTGGTAAAAAATTCGACTACTTATTTTAAAGTATGTGGTGGTGGTAAGTTAGATAAGCCCTGCAAAGCAGGTGAGAGTTAAGAATAATAAACTTGAAATTAAACACTTTTTATTTGAAATTGTTTTATTCCGTTTAAAAAAATTAAATGTAAAAAATGTTACAAGATTAAGATTTTATTTTTTCAAATAAAGTTTTTCGGTTACCTGGATATAATATTCTTGTCAGTAATTCATTTACTTTGTATTTCTATTTCTATTTTTTTGCGGTTGTTTCCTCCTGAAGATTATATTTTTATTTACAAACTGAATTATTTTCTTAGAAAATTAAAACTTTTAAATTCGACTAAAAATTGCATCTTTTCTTGGTAAAAGTGCATTTGTTTGTTAACAATTTGTCATTTTTGTTGAAAATTAACTCCTTTGGTTGAAATTTTGTGTTTTATTTTGGGATGAAAATCAATTTTCTGATCTGAAAATTTAGCTGTTCTAGTTAACATTTAGAGGGCCGGTAAATTTGGGAGGAAAATCGACCTCAGAAAATTGACCCAATAGTTATTTTATATCATTGATTGATCATAGACAAAGTCTCGATCAGGGGGTGAGTCAATATATTGGCTTTCCGCTCATGTACGGAACAGCAAATGTTAAAAAATTCGAATTCAAAAAAATTGTTTTTTCAATAGTATATAAGCTTGTTACATCATATCAACATCATATAGGGTGTTTATTCAAATTTAAGTGGTTGTTTTAGGGGTCTCTCACCCCCTTAGTCACGAAATTAAATTTTCGTGTATTTGGAAGTGCAAATATACGTTTTCGATGTATTTTTTGACGCATAATCCAAACCTGACATAAAAAGTACCGTAAATTCAAAAACAACCCTTCTAATGGAGTAAAAACCAAAAACTACCCCTTTGCTTCGCCTGAAAAGGGTTGAAGTGGGAAAAAGAGTTAAAAAATTGTGAGGGGGGATGCATTTATATTCAGTTATATCAAATAATAACATTCAAAACATTTTATAATAATTTTATTATTGATGTAGGTTGTTTTGACCAGGAACCAGCAATCTGAAGGATCTGGGCTCATATCCCAGCGGAGCTAGAGAGCTTTTTTTCACAATCTTAAAAATTAATCAATATTTTAATAATATTGATTATGACCAAGTAGATAAACAAAATTAACATCTTAAAATATTTTATAACAATATTTGTTTGTAATTATAATTTCATTTAAACGAAACAAGGCACCGTTTTGACAAAGTTGGAATAGTAATTTTAAGGGGTATGGGGTAGTTAAAAAGGGTTGCGAAGAATTAATTCAACTTAAATTACAAACATGAATATTTTAATCTAAAAATAAAACTTAAAGAAGTTTACCTGGTGAGCCAAAATATTGATTTTCCGGCCCTCTAAAGGTTAAAGGTTCACCATTTTAAATAAAAATTAATCTCTTTCGTTGAAAATCGAATTAATTTATTGAAAGTGAATCTTTTTTAATAACAAACTCAACTACTTCGTTTAAAATTGATTTTTACATTCTCATATCAATCAGAACGCATTGGTTTTACGTGAAAAATGATTTTAGCTTGAAAACTCGAACAATTTATCTCTGCGAGTTTTTTCGATAGTAAGAAAATTATCAGAATTATAGGATTCTAAAAATTCAAACAAAAAAAAACAAGAAACGAAAATGACAGTTTTAAGCCAAACAACAGAGGTTGTGAAAAAAATCACGAAATGAAAAACATTTCTGTTTTGTAAGCCCCAATAAATTATCAGAACAACTTCTTCAATTTTCATAAAAATCAAAAATTAAAATTTTCGTGCGTAGTTTTTTTAAATCGTGAAAAATAACATGAAAAATAACCAAATTAAATTTTCGGAAAAACGACCCCAGATTCGACAAAAATAAAGTGGCGAAAGTTATACAACCAAAAAAGATCTATAAATTTGTTACTAATAATTTCTGGTTGGAATGCGTACTTTTTGTTTTAATCGTAAAAAATGTCAATATAAAAATTAAATTTTTGTAGAAACCTCACAATTTATGAAAAAAGTCGGAAAAGGGAAGTAAGGGCTGGGATGGAATATAAAGGGAAGTAGGGGAACGGAGGAGAATGGAAGTAGGGGAAATTAAGGAGGGCTAGAAGGGTAATGTGGAAGCATACTGGAAGGAAAGTGATAGCTGGCAAAGGAAAGTAGAGCAGGGAGTGTTTCTTGGGGAAGTAAGGAGAGGGGAAGTCAGTCAAGGATATAAAGGAAGTAAGGAAAATTAGGTCAGGGAAAGAAGTGGCCGTGAAGGAAAATGAGGAAGGAGAAGGCAGTGGAAGTATGGGAAATGATAGAAGCGAGGGTGGCTCGTGAAGGAAGTGTTACTGGGGTACTGCGGGTGTGTAGAGAAATGAAAGTGATTGCTGGGGAAGTGAAATAGCGAAAGGAAAGTGTTAGCTGGGAGTGTGAGGAGAGGAGAAATTAGAGGCGGAAGAAGTGGAAGAAGTGGAAGAAGGAACGAATAGCAAAAGATGAAGTGAGTGAATAGGTTTTAGGGGAGAATAGATGAATATAAGCAAAGTGGGGAAGAAGGTGGTTCAAACTACGCCTAATTTAACGTATGATTCTGTTCAGAAAAGATGTCATGTTAAAAATGTTACAAGATTGTAGTGCTGGTCTTTAAATATTAACGGTCCCAGAAAATAAAAAATTGGTGAATCTGGCGTAATACCATGTGATCCCATATGTGACCTTATGTGATCTTATGTAATCTTCTATAATCTCTTCTGTCCTTCCTATTTATGTGATCTAGTGATAAAAAATTAAAAAAATTAAATAAAAAACTCTAAGTGGGTAACCCCTCTTGGCTAGACTGTTATTAGAACTCTTGAGAGCAAATACAACGATCTGTCGACTTGTCCACCGTGTCATCACTGTTTGTGTCGAGGGAGAATCTTTTCAGGTCAAATCACGTTTCCGAGAACGTCATAAAATTTACATCTCGTTATCGTCGCGTTCGTCGCCACTGAGCGGATAATAACATCGAGTACTCCTGCCTGTGTACATCCTCAATATCAATTGAATCCGTCAATGCTAACCACTTTTTCCTTCAACTATAAATTGTACTAGAATTATTACCTGCGTCATATTTTCCGCTTCTAAAATAGCAATGCACTTAATTGAAGATGTGTTATAAGTATGCATTCATTTTTAAAAACCAATCTTTAAGTCTTCTTTTGATTCACTCAAGGCATTTAAGAGTAGGATGGACACAAAAATATTTTTTTACATCATTGTCTCAGCCACTATTTCTTTCATTTGGTGTGAATATAATGTTGTACAATTTTTTCATCGATAAAAAAATAGCCCTGGTACATGGCTTTAAAAGTATAAAAAGTGTTATGTTTTTTGTTGTAAAAGTGAAAAAGGAGTTACATAAAATCAATAATTACTACAATAAAGTAATGGAAAGCATCACCTAACAGAATTTAATCTTAATTTCATTCATTAAACTACCCTGAAAAGAGAAAAAATACCCTCCATAGCAAGGTGTTGGCATTTAATATTGTGCTTTTTTATACATCTTAGATGTTTTCGGCCTTGAATGATTAAAAATGCCCTTATCAAATTTAAACCCTTATAGTTTCGTTCGGATATACGACCGTCGTAATTTCTTTCTAAGGATGGGAAGTAAGGGGATGTGATGAAAAATGAAGAGAGGAATGAGGGAAAGCAACAGGAAGTGAGGGGAGGAAAGTCGTGATAATGACGAAAAATTATGGGAGGGGACGTAGCGAAATTAAAAGAAAGTGGGGCGAAGTAATGGAAGCGAGGAGAAATTTTAGAAGAGAGAGAGAGTAGGAGACGTAAGAAGAAATTATGAGAGAGAAAATAGGGGGGACTGGGGGAGGGGGCTGAGACGGAGTAGGAAACATGGCGGGAGTAGATGAAGTGATAAGAATTAGGAAAAATAAAGGGATGTGAGGGAATTCAAAGGAGGGATAATAAGGGGAAATAAAAGAGGTGTTTTAAGTAAGTGTGTGAAGAAGTGCAAATGAGAATAGGGAAAATAGAGAAACTATAAAAGGCGGAGTTGGAAAGTAAATTAGAAGGATACGAAGAAGTGAGGGAAGTGAGGAATAATGATAAGAAAGAAACCAGGGGTAGAACGGAGGATAAGGGAAGGAGAGAGTGGGTAAGGAAATTAGGTGTTTTGTGAGAACGAAGGTAGGAAAGGTGAAGGTAAATGCTGGTAGAAGATGTGGGTGAAGTGAGGGTCAGGAAAGTAATGGCGACAAGTGGAGGGAAATTATGAGTAAAACATGAGAAGTGAGAAGGAATAAGGAAAGAAAAAGTAGAAGAAGTAAAGGGAAATGAGTGGAAACAAAGGGGTATTAGGAAAGCGAAAATAAGAGAAGAGGAAATGATTACAAATGAGGGTGAGTGGATGAGGGGAATTAGGAGGAGGGGATTGTCTGCTGAAGAAACTTGGATGGGGAGAAGAAATACAGGAAGAAGTTGCGTAATATTATTAGAACGAAAAAAACTATTTGAAGGATAGAAAGTTAAATTTTTGAATTTGTTAATTTCAGGATTTCTATAAATCTATACGACATACTGAAATATAAAGCATAATCTGTTAAATAAGATTTTGTTAAATTCATTCTTATGCATAAGAAATACATATTTACACATTATGAAAAAAATGTGACAATAATTATGAAAAAAGATTACCATAGTAAAATGGGTTTTACGTTTTTTATGAATTCATGAAAATATTTTTAGTACAATCAGGAAGTTTGTTAATGCGACTGAATTCAAAGTTAAAAGAGCTGATTTTCATCTTAAGCACAAATTTTTGTTTTAATTTGAAAATGCAAAGTATTGACGTAAATTTTCTTCAAGGGGTGTTTTTAATTTTAAGAAGTGATTCTGCCCAATAAAGCATTTTCTATATCTATGTTGCGGAAGAGATTTGTTTAAAAAAGCTAAGTATCTTAAAAGATGCGTCAAAAATAAAAAGGAACAAAATATAAATTTATATTCTTTAGAGGGTAGCTTACTTTACCTCTTTTTTCATCAAGAATAGTTTATAGGAATCACTGATACACATTTTCACATTGACAAGGTCTTTTTAAATAATATAAGGTCAAAAATATGTGAAGTGCATAAAAAAACCCCAATTATGAATTTGTAACCCCTTATAGACGTTTTTAAACAGAAGTATTGGTGAGTATTGAATTCAGTACTTTTTCCCCGAAAAAGTATTGGATTTCTAATACTTATTCGCGAACTTTTTCATAACGAAAAGGTGAGTTTTTCATTTTTAATGACAGTATTCCGAATAAAATTTAGGAACAATTATTTTCTGTAATGCCTAATTAATTTTATCCTCAATTTTCAGCCTTTAAAGGCCTTGGACTAGGGGTCAAACATTTTGTTTAAAATTGCACTATTATTTTGATGCTAAATGGAAAATAATAGGGGGAAGAGACAATTACAGAAAAAAATTGTTTTTTGGGTCACCCTATTGTGAGAGTTTGCAACATGAACAATTATTACATGTGACCCATGACACATTTTAGTTTCTATATTGTTTAAATGATTCAATTTTATTAATGATTAAAATTGAAATAAGGCCGAGAGACATGCCTCAGTTTATTTTGAACTATTCCCAAAAATTTAAACAAAATAATTATAACAAATAATAAATAGACTTTCAAAAAACCTTTCAAGGAATAGAATGAGTTTAAAAAATTTTAATTGAAAGAGCATTATGACTTTTGCCAAAAGCGGAAAAAACACAATTATGTAAATAACTACATTTTAATAAACAATTATAACTACAGTTTTTTTATTAATGACTTTTACTTTTCTTCCTTGAGATTTGTTTAAATATTCAATAAGCCTTGTTTTGTTGATTTGTGAATCAAGTTGAAAACTAAGTAATTTTGAACTTGACAGTACATCTAAAACATCCTTAATAAAGAAAATTATAGAAATCCTAAGGCGAATTGAGATCAATTTATGATTTTAAAATGCACTTGTGCGATTAAATTAAAACTGTTATTATAAAATTGTAATAAATTATTTTATAAAAATCTGTTATTTTAAATAAAATTCATTAAAATTGAAGAAGTTATATTTAATAAATTAAAAATTTAAACAAAAAATTTTGTCAAAATTCAAATTCTTCTTTAATGCCCAATATTTAAATTTAAATACGATATACTTGGAGATAAAAAAACTAAGAATCCAAACATAAAATTTGGACAACAAACTCTTAAATTTCTTTATTGATACTATAAGAAAAAAGAAAAAAAGAGTTAAGATAAAGAAGGCAATCTTTAAATCCCCCTCTTTATTTTTTCTGTTGTTTTTTTAATATTTTTTTTAATCAAAAATTTGATCTTCGGATACATGAACTTTCTTCCAAGATTTTCGTGATTAAAAAGCAATATATGTCAAAGAAGATGTACGATTCTGAACAGTTTTCTGGTATGCTATATAGCGTTTTTGGTTGGAAATTATTGGTATTTTTAATTAAAAACCATGGTTATTTTATGTTGATATGTTACACCTGGAATTGGTAATTTTGAACAAAAATCATTACATTTAAATCCAATGATTTTTTTTAAATCAAAAAAATTTACAAGCTTGAACCATTTTGGATTGTGTTAGTATTTTTTGTCGGAAATTGAAACTTATATGAGAAAATAATTAGATGTTAATGAAGATTCATAAGTTTTAAACGATTTTAGCATGCATTGTTGTTTTACATCTAAAATCGGTATTATCTCTATTTCCAAACAGAAATGATTAAAATTCAAGAAAGATTTAGAATCCTTTTAAAATTTGGGATTATGTTAGTGTTTTATTTTCTTTCAAAAATTGGTATTTTTGATTCAAAAAATTATATTTTAAAAAGGACCCAGCACAATTCACATTGGCTGAAATTTCAATATAATATAGTTTAAAGTCTTTTCATAAAAAAATCCTAATGGGTACGAGCCCAAAAAATAAAAAGTTTTCGAGATAGGTGGGGCTGAACGCGAAAAATATGACAAATATGAAAAATATGTGATCAGCACAATCACTGACAATACTAGAAACACTGGTAAGACCAGTCCAGCTAATAAGAGCAACAAAAATGGTACTGTCTTGGTAATAATAGGCGAAATCATGGCGCTGTCCTGACAATGTAAATACTGTTCGTTATATTGAAGGTGGAAGGCCGCTCAGTCAATGAATACAAGACTGTAGATCAGTCTTTCCTTTGTTGGTTGGACTGATTTCTTGCCTTCTTTTGAACGACTCGACTAATAACATGTCTTGCCTTTGTTGGTTGTACAGATTTATAGTCTTGTCTTGACCAACTGAACTAATAACATGTCTTGCTTTTATTGGGTGGACTGATCTATAGTCTTGTCTTAACCGACTGGACAAATAACATGTCTTGCCTTTGTTGCTTGGACTGATCCATAGGCTTGTCTTTACCGACCAACTAATAACATGTCTTGCCTTTGTTCGTTGGACTGATTTATAATCTTGTCTTAACCGACTGGAATTATAACATGTCTTGCTTTTGTTGGTTGGACTGATTTAGAGTCTTGTCTTAACCAACTGAACTAATAACATGTCTTGCTTTTATTGGATGGACTGATCTATAGTCTTGTCTTAACCGCCTGTACTAATAACATGTCTTGCC
>NC_046664.1:52974060-52987128 GCF_010883055.1 Belonocnema kinseyi
TAACATGTCTTGTCTTTGTTGGTTATACTGATTTATAGTCTTGTCTTAACCAACTGAACTAATAACATGTCTTGCTTTTATTGGATGGACTGATCTATAGTCCTGTCTTAACCGCCTGTACTAATAACATGTCTTGCCTTTGTTGGTTGGACTGATCTATAGTCTCGCCTTAACCGACTGGACTAATAACATGTCTTGTCTTTGTTGGTTATACTGATTTATAGTCTTGTCTTAACCAACTGAACTAATAACATGTCTTGCTTTTATTGGATGGACTGATCTATAGTCTTGTCTTAACCGCCTGTACTAATAACATGTCTTGCCTTTGTTGGTTGGACTGATCTATAGTCTCGCCTTAACCGACTGGACTAATAACATGTCTTGTCTTCGTTGGTTATACCGATTTATAGTCTTGTCTTAACCAACTGAACTAATAACATGTCTTGCTTTTATTGTTTGGACTGATCTATAGTCTTGTCTTAACCGCCTGTACTAATAACATGTCTTGCCTTTGTTGGTTGGACTGATCTATAGTCTCGCCTTAACCGACTGGACTAATAACATGTCTCGAATTTGTTAATTGGACTGATTTATAGTCTTGTCTTAACAAACTGGAATAATAACATGTTTTGTCTTCGTCGATTAGACTGATTTATAGTCTCGTCTTAACCAACTGGACTAATTACATGTCTTGCATTTGTTGGTTGGACTGATTTATAGTCTTGTCTTAACCGACTGGACTAATGCTATGTCTTGAATTTCATGGTTGGACTAATCTATAGCCTCGTCTTAACCGACTGAACTAATAACATGTCTTGCCTTTGTTGGTTGGGCTTATTTATAGCCTTGTCTTAACCGACTGGACTAATAACCTGTCTTGCCTTTGTTGGTTGGACTGACCTATAGTCTTGTCTTAATTATCTGGACTACAAAATATCTTTGGTATACCAGAATGTCTTTTGCCTTGATTATTTTGAAAAATCTTAATATTCTCAGGACAGCCCTATTACATTGACCCTAGTAGCTGGACTGACTTTTCCTTTGATAATTGAACTGATCTACAGTCTTGTATTGAATGACTGAACTGTCTTCCACCTTTAATATTTCGAACAGTATTTAAATTGCCAGGACAGCGCCATGATTTCGCCTATTATTACTAGGACTTTTGGGCTAGTACTTATTAGGATTTTTTGATCGGATGCTTTAAACTATACTATGTTGCAATTTTAGCCAATTTGACCGGGGCCGGATTTTAATGTAAATTGTTTGGGGTCCTTACAAAGAGGGTTTAGAATCTTAAGAAATATTGGTGCTTTACACCGTAAATACATATTTTTAGTAGAAAATCATTAAATTTCAGATAAAACTTGAGAATGCTGTACCGAAAACATCCACATCGATTTCAAAAAACATTTACAATTTTAGAGTAATTCAAGGCTATTTTTACGTTTTCACCGGAAATTGGTTATTTTAAGCAAAAATTATTTGAATTTAAAAGTTAAACTTACAATCTTGGACAACTTTTGGTTATGTAAGTGATATAAGTAGGATATTAGTATTTTTCTGACAAAAATGTCACTATGAAATATACAAATTTTATATTAATATTACTTTATATTTCACCTGAAACATTGCGTATGACGACAAAAAAATAAATATGCGCTTTTCGTAGGCGTCTCTTTTTTGAATTGTAGTTCCAATAAAAAATTTAATAAGGCTCAATGAATTATTTATTTGTAACTGGAATCTTTGGCTACTTTTAATTTAAATCTGTTCTCAGAATTTATAATTTAAAAGGTTTGAATTAAAAAAGTTACACTGTTTCCTAAATTAAAATAAAAGATATCTGAAAGTGCTTTAAAGAAATGTTTTTTTTTTATAATGCAAATTCATAAATTTAAAACATTTCGAATTAAAAAAAAGCACTTTAAAAGCTTGCAAATTTGAATGCTAATAAATTTTTAAAATTATTTAATTTTTGAAATAAATCGTGATTTAAAAGTCTCCATAAAGATCTTAATCTTGCTCGACTATTATCTCTGCAAAACTTGTCTCCAAGTGATTCCTCTAGATCTCAATTAGATGAGAATTCACTGGATTAAAAGATCTATGGAAATCTAATTGTTGTATAATTGTGCCCAGTGCCAACATTTTCCAATCAGGGAAACTTGACAAACTTTATTCGATTTAAATTCAAGTTTGAATTGAATGAACTACCTGGAAAGTTCTTCTTTTGTGTAAGCACGGTTTTGTTAGCGTCACATCACCTTTTAAACATTATTGAAGTCTGCTTAATCGAGAAATTAAAGTACAAATTGAAAATAAAAAAAATGAGTCTGAATTGGAGATGCTCAAACCGAACCGAATTCTAATTATCTATTGATAATTTGAAAAATAATAAATTTTGAAATGAAATGTGACATAGTATTCCTAAAACCCAGGGTGTCTACTAACTTGTAAAAAAATAGAATTGTTAGGGAATTTTCATACACTTGAAAAAAGCGGGGAGTATTTGTGAGAAAAAAATCAATTTCTTTAACTGAAAATTAATCAATTCTATTTCTGGCTAAAAATTTGTCTTTTTCAATTGAGAATTCAACTGTTTGGTTGATAATTTATATGCTATGTAAAAAATTCATCTCTTTTGTAGAAAATGAATCTGCTGGTTATAAATTTATCTTCACTCTAAAACTTCAACAACTTCGTTAAATTTTTCTCTCTCTCTTGATTCAGGAAACTTTCTTAGTTGAAAATTCTACTATATTTTTTGAAAACTAGTACTTTTTGGGGAAATTTAACTGTTTTCTATTTAAAATTAAAATCTGTTTTGATTAAAACATCAGATATTTAGATAGAAATTATATTTTTCTGGTTCAGGATTCTTCATTTTATTTGTAAATTCATCTATTTCTTTGTTGAAATTTCTTTTTTTTTGTAAAAATGAAATTTCTAAACGAAGTGTTTCGTCGTCCTGAAGGTCGGGATGAGTAGTGAAGGATTTTTCGTAAGTATGGCTAGACATCTAAAATTTTCGGGACGACTAGGTCATCCCCATTTCCAGCTCCCCCAGTTTTTGTTTCTTTTTTGTTTTGGTTGAAAATTAATTTTTCTGAGTTAAAATCCAACTGCTTTAGTCATAAAATAATACTTTTAGTTAAAAAATCACCTTTTTTGTTTAAAATTAAACCATGCCAAAGACAATTCATTACTTTGTTTGAAATATTATCTATTTGTTTGCTAATATATTTTTTGTTTAAATTGAAAACTAATTTTTTACCTGAAAATTTATCCACTCCATTATTGGTGAAAAATAAAAGTTTTTTAGTTAAACATGTATCTTTTTTATTTAAAATTAAACTATACTACACTGAGAGAAATTTCTGGCACTGGGAACGTGGTTATGAACAGTTAAAAATTTCCTTAACTACTTTTTATAGTTGTATCAAGAAGTGGCTTATCCTTTGCGTCACCTACGAAACGTGACCATTGGGATAAGAAAATCTAGTCGCAGCAATTATGCGTTGATTGTTGCGTTTAGATTGCATGGTTACTGAATATTGCATGATTTTACGGTGTTATTGAACACAGTAATTTTGAAGAAGATAAATGATTTTATTCTATGTAATTCTAGAGATTTTTGGCTTTTCCCCAAAATCATAGAATGTTTCTCTTTGTGGCGGTTAGAATGTCGTTCACCAATCGATTCACGGGACAAACCAGAAAAAAATGAAAATGGCATTATTGTGAAGAGTATTGAGAGGAATAAAAAATTGGACTCAAACACGAGTTTAAATATTCTTACCTGCCATTCGTTACGTTAAAGACGTTGAAAGGAGAGAACATTCAACTCGAGTTGACGCGAGCATACCTAAACAGCTGACAGAAGCTTCCTTTTTTCCTAGTGGCAGCAACTGCATCATTCTGGTAGTAAGAACGTCGAGTCCCTTCGACCCACAACGTGGTCATAAAGTTAAGGACATTTTTAACTACGTCTACTAGTTACTGAAACCAGAAACTTCAAATACGAAACACGTGACACGTAGCGAAGATTCTAGGTAAAGCAACCAGATTTTCCTGTACTCACAGCTCTTTTTTCTCAACCACATTTTATCTAGTCATGAGAACTAGGGGCTATTTTTCTCAGTGTATCACTTTGTGTAAAAATTGATCGATTTTGTTAAAAATAAGCTTTTTTTAAATGACCTTTTCACCCAAAAATTTAACTATTTTAGTAAAATATTCCATAATTTTAGTTGAAAAATCATGTCTTTGCCTGAAGAGAAATTTTTTTGATGAAAACTAACCAATTTAATTTCTATTTGAAAATTTATATTTTTTAGTTAAACATTCATGTATTTTGTTAAAACTTCGTCTTTTTGATTTAAAATTAAACTATAACACAGTTGAAAACTCATGACATTGTTTCAAATTTATACATTTTTTTAAATTCGTTTTTTTGTTAAAAGTTAATTAATTATCTGAAAATTGATATACTCTATTTTTCGTTGTACATATACATTTTAATATATTCTTGGTTAAAAACATCGTTTTGTTTAAAAATTAAACAATCCCAGCTGAAGATTCATCAGTTTAGTTAAATATTAATTTTTTTTTTAAATTCTACTATCTGGTGAAAATTAAACTCGTTTATTTACCAGTTTAATTGTAAATCTATCTTTATTGTAAAAAATAAAACTATGTTGTTCAAAATTAGTTTTTTTCTTTTGAAATTTATTTTTTCTTATATTAAAATTTAACTGTTTAATTTTTTGTTAAAAATGTATTTTTTGTTGTTAAAAATTAATCTATTTAGGGCGGAAATTAAACTTCTTGATAAAAGTTGATCTTTTTGGTTGAAAATGTACCTATTTCAGTTATGATTCTTAATGATGGTTGCAAAAATTTTGGTTTGAAATATAACCATTCCAGTAGCAAATACATCATTTTCTTTAATTCAACTATTTTTTTCAGAATTGATCTTTTTTAGTTAAAAATTAAACACTGGTTAAAAATGCTTGTGTTTTGTTGAAAATTCTTATTTTTTGGGAGAAAATGCATCATTTTCGTTAAAAAAAATAAACTATATGGTTAAAGTTCAAATATCGCGTTGAAAATTTAATAATTTTACTTGAAAAGTTTGGAATTTAAGTATTTTAAATTGAAATACTACACATATTAATTTGACTTAACAGAGTATATTTCCCCATTTTTACGATGAATCTGCTTATTTTCTCTGGTCTTACATGGTTTCAACTTACCTAGGAAATTACGGTTCAAATTCTTCGACTTTAGAAAAAAGTTTAGGAAATGATTAATTGTTTCTTAAATATTATTTATTTGATTTTTCGAGATTTATTTCGAGATCTTCTGATACCTGAAAAAAACTTGGAATTGTGAGGGAAATTTGTCTAGGATTTGTTTGAAAAATTGTTTTCAATCAAAAAGGGAAACAATTTTTTAAAGTAAATAAAAATAGCTGAAGCTTTAATTTAAAAACCTCATGCGTCTTCGTTATTTTAATACTTATCCTTAAAATATTCTCAATTCCCTTTTTAAATTTTTATTTTTTCATTTCCAAGTTGGAAGATAAAATATGAAGGTCATAAATATATGAAATAGGACATGTGTTGTTTTTAAGAGGTTTTTTTTCTTTTCTGAATCGTCTTTATCATTTCGAGTGTTTTTATTTTCAACCCCTCTTTTACCCCCTTTTATGTAAAGCGGTCGTTCTAGTTGGAAAGGGAAGGAGGAAACGGCGCCGTTTGATTTAAGAATCGTTCCTCTCTCGCTCTAAGGAACTCAGTCTAGCAAAATCCAACCTTTTTTCAACGCCTCTCTCAGAAATCGTTAAAAGAAAAACCAACTTTTAACCGCGCAACCCCCTTTGACCCCTTCTTTCAATACGAGGGAAGCTTTTTCGCGCTCCATTTCCAATTCGCGTTTCGTGCTAATCGTAGAAAGTAATCGATAGCTACGTGTACATCATTCTTTCTCATTCTTCCCTGTCGACATCCTGTAGAGAAAATCCATTAGGGTAACTATAAAATTTCGAATCTGAATGTATAAAAGTTTGGCTGGAATTTGAATCTAATTCTTGTGTTAAATCAGGATAGATTACATTGAGCTGAATGAAAATTTAGATCCCTTGGTGGATTTACATGTGAACTCTTCTCGAAATAATAATTTAATATCAAAAACATCCACTTATAAATTTGTCAAAGTAGGCGCTTGGCCCTACAAAAGGGGTTTCGTGCCTATCAAGAAGTACATTAGTCGTTGAAACCTCCCACTTCAATACTTTCCCTACACTACTTTTCCTAGATTTCACTGCTTTCCCTTTACTCCCCTGCTTCCCTTCCACGCTTAAATCATCACTTCAACTTCCTTCCTCAACTCATTCTTCATATACTTCCTACTCTACTCACTTCCCTCATTTCCCCTAACTTCCACTCACTTCACATGACTTCCCCTAGTTTTTCTCCTCTCACTTCCTTGAGTTGTGAGTTGTGAGATAGGAGTTCCCCTCATTGCCCCTCCGCGGAAAAAGATACAAAAAACGAAGATACAACCGACCGAAACTACAAGGATTTTTGCACATGGCCATAAAAGCCTAAAAAAGGTTTTTAGTCTGCTGAAAC
Organism: Belonocnema kinseyi; assembly: GCF_010883055.1. NCBI lineage: Eukaryota > Metazoa > Arthropoda > Insecta > Hymenoptera > Cynipidae > Belonocnema > Belonocnema kinseyi. Next base: position 52,980,699 of record NC_046664.1, read on the forward strand.
GTAAATAAGTTTTACAAACCACCCCCTTCCATACTTTTTTACCTCTTCTCCCCCTACATTTCTACTCTTTCTCTATTCTTCCCTGCTACTCTTTCCTACACTCCAACCTTCGCTTCGACCTCCACAACATCCTCATCTACTTCCCCTTCTATTCACTTCCCCACACATTTTCTCTCACTTTCCAATAGTTTTGCTCCACTCACTTTCCTGAATTGTTATTTGTGAGCTGTAAGTTGTCAGTTAACAATTTTCCTTACTTCTCTTCTTGGAAAAAAGTATGATGGACAAGAGGATGAACGGACATCCGACAGAATCTATAAGAGTTTTTAACCGGGGCTACGATATTCCAAAAATAGCGTCGTAGCCTATTATTAAGACGTAAATAACTCCTTCAAATCTCCCCCTTCCATACTTTTCCACCTCTTCTCTCCCTACATTCAACTACTTCCACTCCCCTTCTCTAGTTCCTCCTCCCACACTTCAACCTTCGCTTAACCCTCCACAACTTCTTCCATTTCAACTTCCCCCTCTTCTTATTTCTCCCACATTTGCTCTTACTTTTATAGTTTTCCTCCACCGACTTCCGTGAATTGTGAGTTGTGAAGTGCATTTTTGAATGTGAAAAGAATTTTTATTTGCTTATAAAATTTAAAGTTAAATAAAAACTAAATCAAGGTTTCGAAAATACAGCTTTGTTTAGTAGGAACCTTTGAAACATTTCTTAAATTCTTGAAGGATCGGTTAATTAAATTATTTTTTTCGCTATCGAGATATTGAAGAAATTGTAATCTGGAATGGAAGCTTCTAATCTGTCCCCTAAGGGTTTACATTTTTCTTACACCTTCTCTATTCCTTTACACACCCTCCACACACTTACTTGGTGGTGGAAGGGGAACCTACAGTTTAAGGTGGGTTCCGAACCACCAAGAGCAACAGCCTTAAGTACTTAGAGAAAACCTCTTTCTCTAGAGGTACCGGTCCCACGACTCTTCGTAGATGAACAACTCCCTTGCTGCTAGGCTAGTGTTCACCGCATGGGCCACCGAGACTTCCAGAGTGCGAGGCGGGAATCGAACCCGCAATAGCCGAAGGAGTGGGTTCAAAGCCTACGCTTTAGTCCCCACGACCATCGTCCCACTTTGAAGAAATTGTAATCAGAATCGAATTTTCTCATTGCATGGTGAGTCAAAAAAGCTTTTTTGACGAATTAATCTACAGCTTTCAATTTTGATCCGATATGAGCATTTAAAAAAATTAAAATTAACTAAATTTTTAAAAGATTTCTATGAGCTAATTTTTTAAATTTTTTATTAAATTTGTATCTAAAAACAATGTTGACATAAAAAATTTTGTAATAAATGATCTCATTGTTTTCAATTACTTACATTTATGTAAAATCATCATGAAACCAGTATTAAAAATAATTATTAGAAATGATATACAGCTAGTTGCATTTCTCAAAACTTCTTTATTTTTATATTAACAACCTAATGAGTGGAAGTGCTACTGCAAGATTAAAAATAATTGGTAACATTAGTTTTCCTTTTTTTGCTCGACATATATCAATCTGAAAATATGAATATCTTAAAGAAATAATTGAATTTTCAAACAAATAGTCACATTGCCAGTTAAAAGAATTAATTTTTAACCAAAGAGCACATCTTCAACGAACAAGTTTTATGTTAAACCAAAAAGATATATTTTTAGCAAGAATTCAGTTTTGAACGAAGAAATATTTTTTATTCAAAAAATATTTTTTATTTAATAAATAAACAAAACCATGAAAACGATGAACTCTTGAGTAAAAAAGATGAGCTTTGTACATAACAGTTGAATTTTCAACCGGAAAATATAAATTTTCAACCAAACAGTTAGATTTTTAACCATGAGGATTAATCTTTTTCTAAAAAGGACAAAGTAACAACAAAATATATACATTTTAAAATAAATAGTTGAGATTTCTGACAATAAAATTAATTTTTTATGAGAAAAAAAGAAATTTTTAACAAATTCTATACATTTTTAATCAATCAGTTGCATTCCTAAACTAAAAAGGTCAATGTTGAACCTGGAATTGAACAGTTGAATTTTCATTTGAAAAATTCATTTTTAATCAAAAATGAATTCTCTTCAAAATAGTTGAATTTTCTGTATAATGGTTAGATTTTGAAGCCAAGAAGGCGATTTTTCTACGAAATAGTCGATTTTTCATGTAAAAAACATTAATTTTAAAACAAATAGTTAAATTTGCAAACAAAAATGCAACGGTTGATGCTTCAGTTAAAAAATATTTTAATGTTAAATAAAAAATTGCTCAATATAACCAAAAAGACAAATTTTCAACACAATAATTGAATCATCATCTAAAACAGATTAATTAAAAGATAAGGATGAAAAATTAATTAATGAAACAAATAGTTAAATATTCAATCACGAGGATTATTTCTTTTTACCAAAAAACGATTTTTTAACTAGGCTCTTGCGTTTTCAACCAAATAGTTGAATTTCAAAATAAAAAAGATTTATATGTATATTTTCCAGTGAAAATCTTGGGTAAAAATTTAAGTCGGGGTTGGCCAGTCTACGGCTGGAGAGCCCGGCTTTAAGTCGGGAGCTGGCCGGGGTTTCTGGTCGGAATCCGACCAGCATCGTCACACTGCGCTGACCAGCGTCCGGTTATGGAGCACGGACGGCAGCTGGCCGGGGAGCCCAACCGTGGTCCGGGCAAGATCAATTGGTGTCTTACTAGATTTAAACGATTCGGATATCAATTGTATGAAGAGCATCAGTCACTGAATTAGGGGATCAAGTTGATTCTTTTTTACTGTAGAATTGTTGCATATTATTATATGAAATTCCACACTCCCATGGTGGCGTGGAAATAGCCCAGGTTAGTCCTTGTACAACAAGGTTTCTTGTCGGGGACTGGCCGGGCTATGTTTGTTTTTTAAGAGCCTAGCCGTGCGCTGATCGGAGACTCGTTGGACAAAATTTATGTCAAAACCTCAGTCGGGGGCTGACTGGGCTCTGATCGGTCAAATATTATGATCGTATGTCCAGACGGTAGCTGGCCGGGCGCTGGCTGGCAATAATAAAATTGTTGATCTTTGTTTATAACTTAATTACTTTGTCTGATTTCATTAAAAAATGGATGCATATACCCGCATCGATGTTCCACGCGTGACAATATATTGGGTGAATATCTTTTTCACACCACAAATTTTAGGGTTGCATGAGTTCAGAAAGTCAAAAAACTTTTATCATTGAGAAATTTTCAAGTTTATGATTGAATTTCTGAATCCCGTCATTGAAAATTTTAAATCTTTATAAAAAATTACATTTCCTGTCATTGTAAAAAGTTTGAAAATAGTCAAAAACGGGAAAAAAACAAAATATCACGCGAAGAAAAATTGTAATCGATTTCAATTATTTATTTGAAAAGTATTTTACTGATATTCCTGTTAAAAATTCGTGTATTTTATATTTACATAACGCCGCATAATAATAAATAATTAGAAAAGGAGTAGTTAAAAGTTGGTACATTAGCTTTTCTGAACTGTAGCTTATGAGGATGGCTTTTTCAACGAGTTTCAACTTGTCGGTTTAGCGCAGTTGTTAGCACTCCCGACTGCTAGGCGTTAGATTTAGGTATAAATATATGTAGGTTCGATACCCCGTAGCGTTATAAATTTTATTTGTAATATAATGTTTAAAAATGTAATATATGTATTTACTCTAAACAAGACTATTTAATATACAAAGTTAAAATACTCGCAATAATTTAATATTTATTTTTTAAATATTTTTTGTCTCTCAGACTACGTGAAAATAGTTAATGTTGTCTGTGGGCTGGGCGTGTGGAATTTTATATATTAATATTCTCTAATTCTGCAGTAAAAGAGAATCAAATTGATCCCTTAACTCAGTGACAGATGCTCTTCATACAATTGAAACACAAATTATTTAAATCTAGTAAAGCAGCAACTAATCTTTTCCGGGCCACGGTCGAAATTCCTGGCCAGCTCCCGGCCACCTCCCGGCCATGCTCCAGAGCCAGACGCTGGCCAGCGTAGCGTGGCGATGCTGGTCGGATTTCGTCCAGAAACCCCGGCCAGCTCCCGACTTAGAGCCGGGCTCTCCAGCCGTAGACTGGCCAGCCCCCGACTTAAATTTCCACCCGGGCAGCACACACACAACATTAACTATTTTCACGTAGTCGGTGAGAGTAAAAAAATATTTAAAAAATAAATATTAAATGATTGCGAGTATTTCGACTTTAACTATTAATACATAGTGAATACATATATTACATTTTTAAACATTATATTACAAATAAAATTTCTAACGCTACGGGGTATCGAACCTACATATCTATACCTAAATCTAACGCCTAGCAGTCGGGAGTGCTCACCACTGCGCTAAACCGACAAGTTGAAACTCGTTGAAAAAGCCATCCTCATAAGTTACAGTTCAGAAAAGTTAAAGTACCAAATTTTAAGTTCTATTTCTCTAATAAAATTTTCTTAACTTTCGTGTAAGCTTTGGTTTTAGGTATTTTATATCATTATAAAATATTTAAGATTGATATAAAATGTGAATTTTTTCTGAACATTTGCAATTTTTCATGAAGATGGAACTTAGAATTTTTGCTTAAAAAAAACAGTTCGAATTTCAAAAAAGTGTTATTGAATTTTTGTCAAAAAATGCATTGTTTGTAAGTCTGAACTCATGAAACCTTAAAATTTGTGGTGTCAAAAAGATATTCACCCAAAATATTTTCACGCGGGGAACATCTATGCGGGTATACACATCCATTTTTCAATTAAAGCAGACAAAGTAATTAAGTTATAAACAAAGTTTAACAATTTTATTATTTGCCAATCAGTGCCCGGCCACGTACCGTCTGCGCATTCGATCATAAGATTTGTCCGATCAGAGTCCAGTCAACCCCCGACTGGGGTTGTGCATTAATTTTGCCTGGCGAGTATCCGACCAGCGCACGTCTAGGCTCTTAAAAACAAATATATCCCGGTCAGTCCTCGACCAGAAACCTTGTTACAGTACTAGGGCTAACTCGGGCTATTGCCGCACGGGATGGATTGTTTAAAGTTTCAATTAAAAAACAATTAATTTTAAGCCAAGAAAAGATGATTTTTTAATGTAATTGTTCAACAGAGAAACTTAATTTTCAACCGAAACAGAATAATTTTGAACCAGGCAATCATATTTTTAACCAAAAGGATAAAAATTCAATGGAAAAAAAGATCAAACAAAGAAAGAAAATAAATTTCAATCAAGTTCTTGAATTTTCAACCTAAAAGGAAGAATTTGTAATAAAACATTTGAATTTTTAATAAAAAATTCTGTATTTTCAACACCCTTTTTCATTAGTGTACAAGGTGTCTCGGAATGCGTAACATTTTCGTTCCTCAGACATTATAAAATTGTACATTTGTAAAACCATATACTTATTGTTATTATCACATTTAATTTTAAAAAAAGTTTATTAAGGTTCAACGTCTATCAAATAAACATAGCTTACATTATATTTTTCTGCTCGATCCCTAAGCTTATAAAATCTTATTAAGCTAATTAGAACTAATACTGTTACAATAATACTTTAAGTGATTATTGCAAACTGTCTTTCACAAAAAGTATCAATTCTAACATTCTTTAACATCGTCATTAATTCTAGAAAATAATATTTTGTCACGATTAAGTGGAAAAAAGTTATACAAATAGAATTGTTAAGCAATTAAAAATTACTTTTTTAAATACTTGGAATTCTGACACTTATCAAAGAAATATAATTTATTTTGACAAAATAAAAAATATCGTCTGTAGTATGAGTGACATAAAACTGTTGTTTTGAATTTTTTGGTTATTTTTCGGGCACAATACAAGGGGTTAGAGCTAGACAAAATAAAAAAAATTGTGGGGTGAAAATTACTCCTAGAATCCGTTAAGAAGTGTCTAAACTGTAATTTATAAAAAGTATATGTTCGGACCACCTTAATGTCTCCGTTTTTTATAATGTCCGTAATATAAACTCCATTCTCTCTAGTCCTTCATTTCCCTAAATCAATTTCCCAAATATATATTTCCCCATAAATATCCACCCGAAAACCATTATCATTATCATATCTTCGGGAGATCGACCACCACGGCGCCACGCAAGAAGATCTTTGCTCTCTCGACGCGTCCCCTTGTATAGGTTCCCCTCGTGGGTCGCGCGCTTTTACTCAGCCCGCGGCCGGGAAGCGGGGCACGGGATGTTAATTTTTCGCTAATCAATACTTTAAAAGTCTAAAATGTCTCGCGTGTGTGGTAGTTGCCTGCGTGCAAGGGTCGGAATAGGAGAGAGCGGGAGACCCAATGAGTAAGCTGGGCCGGGGGTAGTGAAATCCACCCCTCCCCCTGGACATAAGGG
>NC_046664.1:52987228-52991145 GCF_010883055.1 Belonocnema kinseyi
AGAGGGGATTCGACTACGGGAGGTGGAGGTTCTCATTAAGCAGCCCGGGCTCCGCGCGTCGGGGGTTCAAATAAGAAGAAGAAGCGCCCTGGAAGAAGGGAGAAAAGGAGAAGAAAGCTGTAAGACTAAGACACGGAGGGTGAGTCTTTGAGAGGGAGAGAGTAAGGAAGAGAGGACGAGTGAGAGAAGCAGAGTGGGTGAGGAGAAAGTATGGAATGAGGCAAGGGAGAAAAAGCGAGCTGAAAGAGAAAGAGTGAGAGAGAGGGGTGGGGAATTATCAGGGCTCGCGCTCCTCGTTCTAGGGTTTGGGGCCAGGGTGGCAGTATGGCCGCCGCTGATGAGCGATGCTCGTAACCCTTACTGCCACCCCTAAGTCCTGACGAATACGCGTCACGAGGCTATAAACTATATAGAGCACTGGGATGCGTGACGACACACTCTCGGTCGGCACTTGACACTTTCGATGGTGCTTGGTATAGAGTGAAGTTGAAGTCTCAAAGGACAGTCGGTTTTCTTTTGTTTCTCGATGATTGCGAGGAAAGAATGGAGTGGAGTTTTAAGGAGAGAAAGTATAGAAAGAAGGTTGTTGAAAAACGGTTTGTTTCAGTTGAATTAACTTGAATTAAAACAAAAAAGAAAACAAGCCATTTAAGTAGAGATTGGAAATAATAATAAGCACTTTATTTATTAAAGGGTCCGAATATTACGTGACAATATACAGGGGTGGAGAGATCTGTCCTAACGACAAAATTTAATTTAGAGGTGCATTTAGCAACAAAATAGTTTAGTTTTTCAGCCAAATAAACAAAATTTTTGGAAGAAATTTGAATTTTCAAACGAAAAATTATATATAAAAAAAATTCATTTTTAGCGAAATCTATTTTTAAACAAAAAAATATGACTTTGCTACAATAAGAGATGAATTTTTATTACAAAAGTACGAATTTTCAAAAAAGCATTTTAATTTCTAACAAAAAAGATCACTAACAAAAAAGTTGAATTTTCAATAAAATAGTTTAAATTTTAACAAACTACCTGAATTTGTAATCTACAAAGATGAATTTTCAACCAAGAAGAATTATTTTCTAACAAGAGGATTCATTTTGTACCAAAAAACGAATTTTCAATCAAATAAACAAATTTTCAGCTCAATAGTTAAATCCATTACCAAACATACATTCAACAAAGAAGATTAAGTTTCTACACAAATAGATGAATTTTCCATAAAATAGTTAATTTTTTAATCTAAAAAAACGAATGTGTTAGAAAAACATTAACTATTAAACCGGAAAACAAAAATTTTCTAAGAAGAAAGTACATTTTTAACTTTTCCTAAAAAGGAAAATAAAAAAAAGTTAAATCCTCAACAAAAATAATAAAGTTTCAACAAAAAAGGTAAATTTTCTCCCCAAATAGATAAATTTTCTACCAAGTTATTTAATTTTCAACTTATAAAGGAAAAATTTTCAATTAAAAAACGAAAAGCTTCACTTTTAGATAAAAAATTTATTTAAAAAACATGTCTAGTAGAATAATTAAATTTTTCGATAAATAGTTTAATTTTCACTAAAGTAGTTTACTGTTCCATGAAAAATATAAACTTTGAAGACGAAAGTTGATTTTTGAAGAAATAGTTTAATTTTCTATTTAAATTATACATATTTGAACCGCAAATAAAAAAAAAAAATTTATAATAAATAAAACTAAATTTACGACCAAATAGGATAATTTTCAACTAAAATGATTTATAAAAGAAAAAAATTTCTTTGCAAAGTAGCTAAACTTCAAATTAAGTAGTGGATTTCTTACAAAAACAAAAAATTGTTAACAAAATGTGTGATATCTAATTTAAAAAAAATTTTAATGAAAAATAGTTTAAAAGCACATACAGGCGGATATGTTTAACTGAATGTTCGAAATTTGAAAATTTAGATCAGTATAAACCACCGCCTCTGAGCAAACAAAATCCAGTATGAAAAATATTTTGAAATATTAAGTTTCAAAACAAGCAAAATAAGTTTTTTTTTGAAGAGGTTCAAATTGTAAGAATTTTCAAAACTTGGTAAGAAACAAAATTTAATAGAATTGCGGAAAAATATATTGTATTTTAAAGAAATTATAGATTTTACACGAATATAATCACTATTATTTGTATGTAAATTCAAAAGTTTTGTAACTGATATTTTACTTTGCACAAGTCTTAACTTTAAGGGAAAGATTTAATCTTTATGTTGACCTCATTTTGGGAAATCTAATTCTATTTTTTACATTCTTATCAAAGAAGGTATTAGATTTGTGTAAAATTTGACCCCCCCCCCCAGTTTTTGTCAAATGTCCACGTTTTGAGAACCCTGAATCTGAAAACAGGTTTTTACGAATATGTCTGTCTATCTGTCTATGTGACTAGATTTTTATTTTGTTAGCACGATAAATTTCGAAAGAATTCAAAGATTGGATTGGCTTTTGGTATACTCATAAAGTGTTCTAAACTAAAGGTCAAGTTCGTTAGCCAGCCATTTTGGATGAAAATTAAAAAAGTGAGCGTATTTTGTAAACTTTTGAGACTACTTTTTCCAGATTCAAAAATTCTCAGCACAATTATTTATAGTACTCGAAAAGACAAAAAAAAATCGCTCAATGAGAGAGAGGGAGTTGTCTAGACTGATTTTTGAATTTGGGTTTAAATTTTTCTTAAATAAACAACTATGACGAAAAAATTGCCATTTTATTCGATTTGACGTTCCCGGCGCTCGTCAATAACAAGAACATTGTTGAGATCGTCTAAGTTGCAAAGAGTAACATCAGTTGAAGATGTTTTAATATTAGACAATAAACAAAACAGAATTTTATAAACAAAGTATTTGTTGAAAAAACGTTTTCTACGATTCTTCCATAATTATACATTTTTTAATTTCTATTGTAAGAAATTTGAATAGAAACAATATTATATTCAAGAAATTTTTTTTAAAAATTATAATTGTTTATATTATAAACAAATTTAACAAACTTTCATTTTCTCTTCCGTTCAATGTTTGCCCCATTTTTCGGTTTGCATCCGCGAGCATTTCTCGTTTTCGTAAGGTGAGAAAATTTCATCTTCAATAAAGAATAAGGCTGTCATTACAACAAATTTATTTGTTAAAAAAAATGTTTTTATTGTGTACGTACTTTGTTAATATCAAATTCGATGTGAAAAAGGCAGTAATAACAAATGGTTGCATGTTCAACCCTTTCAGTTTGAGCGAAACAAATAAAAATTAATTTTTCAAATTACTCAAGAAATTGGTTGTTATTTTAAAAGTACCTATTTCAAAAGAAAAGTCTAGAGAAAAAACATCTAAAATCTTCTAAAGAATTTAGTGGTCCAGCAAATTTAAATTCCAATACTTATTCCAACCAGTTAGTTGGTTCTGGAAACCAATGATTCTTCAGCAAATATTTTGTCTTAGTATTGAATACTGGATGAAAAGTTAGTAAAAATAAAAAAATGATTATTGAAAAGTAATTTTTAGTTCAAACAGTTCAGTTTGTATGGATAGAAACCATCCAATTGATTTAATTAGTTAATGATTCAGTTTTTCTTATGTGTTGAATTTAGATTAAAATATGAATCGCTATATATCTATATTATTGAAGAACTGGAGGAAAATTAGTCTAAAAAGTAATTTTCTTCTAATTTATTGATCGAATGAAAGCGCAATTTTATTAAATGAATGAATTGGTTCATCTTAAAGGACTAGATTTTTTTATTTAGTGCAAAGTGATAAATTGATTTTACCAACAAAATGATTTTGTCATACCTTTTTAAGAAGACATTGGTTTAAGCTAAACTAGAATCTGTGAATTGAAAATTTTCACATGTGCGAGAAATTTCTGGGTTGCGCAAACCAATTTTATTCTCAAAAGTTATAGGAATA
>NC_046664.1:52991245-53001049 GCF_010883055.1 Belonocnema kinseyi
ATTGCCATTTTTAAAAAAAATAATGCAGAAACTCTTGTAAAAAAGCACCTCATAATCCAACGATCAATGAAGAGTTTAAACTTTAACTTATTCTAAACTTAATTTCTTTAATTTCAATGATTTATATGTGCAGTTTTCGATAATAAATAATGATATAAGATAATATTTTAGAAAATAATATTTTTTGAGCCTTTTAGAATTTTTTGAAATATCAAGGAAAATATTTTTTTTTACATTCGGTTGATGGAACACTAACTTTCATTAATTTTATAAAAACCTGACTAACACACATATTTTTCCGCTTTGTTTACACAAACTTATCTTTACTTGCATATGACGAATATTTTTAAGTGACGTAAGAACTAAGTAAACAAATTTTTCACGTTTAAGAATAGTGGTATACTTCATCCATTCTAAAAGCAACAATTTTGTAAAAAATTGTAAATAAGTATCTTATTTACTATATAAAAGAGCTACAATTTTTGTAGAATTTCAAAAAATTATAATTTCATGAAAAAAATTTTCTAAAACATAACTTTTTATTATTATTGCTTTAGAAAACTGTACACATAAACAAATTTACAGTGATTCTTTACCTTCCTGTGTTGGCCAAAAGTGATATCTACATTTTTTTTCTGAATCACAGGTTATTCTGATTAGATACCTTAAACTTTTCACATAACCCAAAAACAGATTTAAAAAAAATAATTTTTATTTACGCCTGCCTTTAGCTTTTACACTATTCTATTTATTTTTACAATTCATGTTATATTATTGTAAATAAAATTAGGGTTTAATTATTTTTAGTGATGCCTAACTATCGTTTTATTGAAAAGTTTTCTTTCTTCAATTTATAAAAAGTTGCATACTTATTTTTTTAAATAAATAAATATAGGGGGAATGAGAAAACAACTTTTGAATTTTTATGGATATTGCTCGAAAATTTGTTCGAATCCACGCAAAAATTAATGTTTTTTCTATTAAAAATGATATTTAGAGGTTCTGGAAGCTCCATTAGGTTTAACACGTATTTCCCATAAAAGCAGAAAAAGTTTTTGTAAATTGTATTCAAAATCATCCATATTAGGTGAATTTAGTTGAAACTCAGAATTTCTCTTTAAAAATAAATATATGATACCCATGCATAAGTGAAAAATTGGGGTTTGCAAGTTTTTGGCGCTAATTATAATTTTTGCGGTTACTTTAATAAAAATTGTTTCTCATACAAAAAATAGTACTTTATGTTGATTGTTTTTTAAATTGTTGAAACAGTTTATTATTTTTTTTACCATAATTCTCTGAGAATAGAGGCAGAAAGTAACCGTTTTTTATCATTTTTCTACTTCATTTCAAGAAAGTTGATGGTCGTTCTGCAATTTGTGTCTACTTTTCAATTATAGCCGGGTGATAATTAATGCAAGTTAACAAACATAATTGTTTAAGCAAATTCTTCTTGTTTTCAATGATGAAAATATTATCATTATTAATTTAGTTATTTAATAATTTAATTCTTCTATAATTCTATTCTAATTATTATTTTAATCATTATTCTCTTTAAATAATGCTAGAAATTTGCTGTTTTTTGAGAAGTATTTAACTTTTTGCCTCCAAAATATTTAGAGCAAGGTAAGAATAATGCAATTTAACACAAAATTTTTTCAAAAAATTATTTTGTTTATTGAAAATGCTGAAATATTGCAGTTTTTACAGATTTTTTAAAAACATTTTGTCAATTTTTTACTCAGAGCAAGGTGGACATTAATTAAGTTCAAGTAACAAAATTTGTTATGCAAATTATTAATGTTTATACTTTTCTTCACCTAAAGTTATGCTTTTTCTGAAATTTTCCAATTTTTGTAAACTTTTCACTCAGTCTAAGGTAATATTGATTTCAGGTTGATGAATATAATGGTTTCAATGATTTATTGTTAATTTTATTAATATTTTATGGGAATAATTCTAGAAACTTGCGAAAGAAAGAATTGTTTAAACAAATTTATATTGTTAAAACTATCTTCACATACAGAAATGCAAGATTGAGGATATAGTAATGCAATGTGAGGTAATAGTTAATTTCAGTTAACAAACATGATTGCGTGAGCAATTTAATATTATTTTTAATAATATTATTCTTAAATAATGCTCTAAAGTTGTGTTTTTTTCTCTGAAATATTTAACTTTTTATGGACTTTTCACTCAGAGCGACGTAAAAATTAATAAAATTTGAAAAACATAATTGCTTAAATAATTTCTTATTGTTTATAATTATATCTTTCTATAGTGAAGTATTAATTAATTGAATTTAATAAACATAATTCTTCAAAGAATTTATTACTATTTTCAATAATATTTTCTTCGAATAAGGCTAGAAATTTGCGATTTTTTTCTGACATATTAAATTTTTTGTCCACTTGTTAATTTGGCCAACTTAAAATTAATGCAATTTAACAAACAGAATTGTTTAAATAATTTATTATTATTTTAACAATATTAATTCTGAATAATTCTATAAAGTAGCATTTTTTTAAATATTAAAATTTTGGTCAACTTTTTACATTGTTAGGAAATGAATTATAAAAAATAATAAATAAACAATATGGTTGTTTTTAATAATCTTTTTCTTTTTTGCAAACATATGTTCTAATATGAAATAGATATTTGAAATAATATTTAGATTTTCCATATGAATCATATTAAATGAAATTTCTCTTTGAAATAGTTCCTGAGAGGCCTTTTGTTTAAATTAATATTAATATTGATATTTATTATTTTTTCATAAATAAAAAGTCAAATAAAAGTAAAAATTGTTATCAAAACCCGCAACTTTCTACCACCATTCTAAGAGAAGATAGTTATAAATAATACTAAATTGGCCAAACAATTATGTTTGAATTAATATCCCACGAAGGATTGAAAGTTACAAATTTCAGATAAAACCGCAACTATCTTTTATTACTTTGCGTTAATTTTCTAAAAACAATACTGAATTATTAAAAAAGCTTTGTAAATATCTAATTATCAGCAGAAAGTAGTACTCAACGTATTGGAAACAACTTGTATTAAGAAACGTTAAAGAAAACATAGTTGACGTCAAAAACTCGCAAAACTCAATTTTTTACTCATGGCATTTTTTGGGACTTTATAAAATAGACTTATTTATGGGGGTGACTAAATATTGACGATTGTGAATCAAAAGTACAACAACGTATTTTATTTCTTATGGAAAATATGTTTTAAACTCCATGTGACTTGCGGAACCTCGAAATATTATTTGAAAAACAAATAAAAAATAAAATATATTGTTAAATAAATAATAAGCTAGTATTAATATCATAAGGTTATGATATAATTACCTAATTAAATTAATTTTATTTGTCTAATAATGTTGAAGATAATTGGTAACTTCTTATTGGTTTTTCTCGGCGAAGTTATTTAGTAGCAAATAAAATCGGATTTGCAGAGGATTTAGGATAGCTGTGCACTCACAGCTGGGAAGATTGCTTTTCACGATGGGTTTAGGCCAATTGTCGCGGGACTGAGGCGTGAGAAACGAAATCTTTGATGAATTCGATAAACACCTTGGTATAAAGGTTATTCCGATACACAATTTTCAATAGTAACTTGAAGTCAACAGAAAAAAAATATTTTTGCTTCTAGTAAATAATTTAGTGATTGTTTACGCTTTTTATCTGAGAAGATTGTTCCTTGCGGTCCTTACGTTCTCGATCGTCGAGGGAACGATAATTCGCCGGAGGAGTCATCGAGGGAGCTTTAAAAATTCAATAAGCGCATGGGGTGAATCTTCTCTCGGTTTGTGATTAGCAAATCCGAGGAAAATCATTTTACCATCGATGCAAACCTTTTACTAATTTTTCGAAAAGAAGTTTAAACCCTAATTAATTTTTCATTAAAATTTTTATGCATATTTAAGATTCACTACAATACATCGTAAGTAGAATTTTAGAGACTTTATGGTCAAATGAAAAATAAAATAATTTCTGAACAAAATTAATGTGGAAAGGTATAATTCTTCATTCTAATATAATTTTTCATAATAATCTAACATTCAAAATATAAAAAATTTTTAAATTTGGAATTAAAGAAATTTTTAAATATTAGGTTTCAAAAAATCTTGAAACAATGATTAATAATGGATAACTTTAAATTAAAAGTATTCAAAAATTAAGAAAATATATATTACAAGATTTTGAATTGAAAACTTTCCAATCAGAAATATTTTAGATTAGGTGAAATTTTGAAGAAGGATAATTTTACAAGAGGAATGGCAAGGAATTAATCTTGTATAATTTATAAATATGAGCGTTTAAAATTGGACGATTTCTATAGAAAATTTATTATTATTCTGAATTGAAGAATCACGAAATTGAACTTATTTTCTAGATTAAAATATCGAAAATAGGAAAATTTAAAAACGTTGAAAATGGAATTTTTTCAGAGTTGAAGTTAGAAAACTAGATCATTTAAAATTTAATTAAATTGATATTGTATTATCTTTAATTAAAAGCGTTCTCAATTGAATCACTTTAAATTTTAAAACTTTTAAGTTAAGATAATTTTCAATTCAACACGATTAAAATTTGAGAATTTGAAATTTAAACCTAAACTGAAAGTTTCACACTTCAAATCTTCTCCAATAAAAATATTTGATGATTTTATTTTTTATCAATAAATAATATTTATAAAAAAATATTTGATTATTTAAATTTGTAAATGTTATAATTCGGGAATTTTCTTCTTCGGATACTGTACAATGCGGTAATTTTCTGTGGCGAATTTTAAAATTCGATAATTTTCCAATTCCTACATTTTATTCATCGGAAATTTTACTTTTTGGGAATATTATTATTAGGGATTTCTATTTCTCGGGATTCTTCAATCGTTCCACATTAACAATGAAAAATATCTTCTAATGCACGTTAAAAATTAAAGAAATCCGAACTGAATTTCAAATTGTAAAAAATTATACTCACTTTGAATTGTGATAACAAAACTTTTTGATAATCTCATTTACAATCTTAATTATTTTGAGTAAATTTAAATCATTTAAAAATTAAAATTTTTCAAATTTCTAATTATACTCTTTAAAATTCAAGCATTTTAATTTTAAATACAAAAACAAAACCTATGAATGGAAAAAATAGAAAATTGAACGTTTTACATTAAAATTCAGAACAGAATATTGTAACTATTTCAAATTAAGGAAATGATTGAATTACTGATGCATCAATTTCAGATGAAATAGGGTTTTTCTTCCCATTGTATATCAAATAACTTAATTTTTAACACTGAATTGAGATATTATTTAATTCAAATAATTATTTGTTTAATTCTTTAACTGAAAATCAGACAAAAAAATGTAAACGAATCCAATCTTCATTTTTAACTAAAAAACAATTTTACTCACCGCAAAGTGTGTTATCAAAACTTCTTTATGCTGAAACCCTTTAAAATTTAAATTATTTGAAGTAAAATTAAATCGGTCAAAATTAATAATTTTGATGTTGTTAATTGAAGCCACCCGACAAAAATAAGCCCAATTAAAATTTGAAAAAGTCATCGGAAGTACTAATAATTTAATCGCATTCCGTCATATTCAGGTGGTTAATTCAAATGTTAGTTAAGCCTTTTTTTGACGCTCGGTCTTTAGTCTAAATTGTAAACTTAATAATTTGAAAATCAACTATACGGCATTTCAATAGAAACATAAGAGTTTAAATGTGGTCAGTATGAGTGAAAAAATTGAGATTGATATAAGTACATAATAATTAAGTAAATAATCAGTTTTTATACCAATTTTATTTTTAATATAGAACAACTAAATTTATTTACATTTGAAAGCTTTTAGGTCAAAGTTTTAGAAATTAGTCTCGCGTCTGTCCATGAAATTCATTTTCTACTTAGACGTTATTTTTCCCCTCGACAGTTAGGTTTCTTTTGAATTCACCATAGCAATTTAGCAAGGTCTGGTTTATTAAAAAAACTCAGGCTATTTATATCGAAATTTCATCGCAAATATATATTATAAATAGTAATAATTGATAAAATTATAAATTTTTGCTTTAAAATTTACATGGGTAGATTTTATTTTTCGTGGGATAGTAGCGCGATTGTTAAAATTAATAACAGAAATATTAAAACAATTATTAAATATTCTGGAAGATGTCGCGTTCAATTGGGAACATTTACATCCTGAGGTTCTTTTTATACGAAAATATTGGTATTTTCATTCCATGTATGTTAGTTAAATATCTAAAGGTTTTTTTCATTTAGTTATATAAAGCAAAATATATTAATCGACTAAAAAAAAGGTAAGATTCCTGTTTTTTCGGATTCAAAAATGAAATATTTTCTATTATTTAATTTTACCCTTGGCGATTTTATTTTATAATTAACAAAGGGTCCCTAAAAAAAGTGTGTTAACTGAACAGTTAAAATTATAGTCTCCCTGATCAACGCAGTTAAAAACATGACTCTAAAATCTAAATCTCAGCCTCCACCAAATTACCTATCGTAAAGTATAGAGCATCTAAGATGGCTATGTGCTATCCACGTGTGCGCCTGCACGATCGTAACTGGACATACACAAGAGCCTTGAAGGACCCATATACTTGCAACCCGTCTTGCTTCGTTGCAGTCCGGTAGTGCAATAGTATGCAAGTAGGCGTCCTGAATAACATGGTGTGGGTACACGCACGTGTGCGTGAGCAGTAAAGACGGACAACCGGGTGGCGGTGGTAAGAATGGGGGTGAGTTTTACGGGGTTGTCTGGGTGGGGGGATTTGGGGGGTGACGACGGAGGGGAATGCAAATTAGAAACGCTTGGGCAGAAAGCGATAGAAGGGGACGCGGGTTGAACTAGTGGGTGTACTAGAAATGGGGGGTGGCAGTTCTGGCGGGATGTGGGGGTTGGATGGTGAGTCTCCGAAGCGGGTGGCCAAGGAGCTTGACTTATGTAAACGCCCGGCCGGTTTTCCTTGTACTTGTGCATCTACGTATCGCGCACCTTTCTCAGAACACCCCCCCAACAAATCCCACAAGTCACCCTGCCCACCCACTAGCAATATAACGTGTTATACCTCCGTACGTGTAGAATGCGTGTGTGTATTGATTACCGGCCAAGTCACCCCCAATCCTGAACCTCTATTACCCCCTCCCCCTATTTTAGGATGCTATACCTATAGTAATTATTGTAGTTCTCGAACACGTGTGTATAGTTGGGAGATTTCGTAATCACGTGTAGATGTACATCTTATGTAAGTCGTGTGTGTGTGTATGTGTGTGTGTGTGTGTGTGAAAGAGGAGAGTGAGGTTGTGTGGGGATGTGTTTCGTAGACTGGGAGACGCATACGTGCTCAAGTTCCTTCCTTACTTGCCTTGTCCGATAGCCCCTGGTACACAGGAGACTTAACGGGTGTCATCGACACAGAACGAAGCTATCGTTACTAGACTCCCGATCGATACCTACGAAATAATTTATTCTAAAAGGATACATAATTTGCATTTGGTACTTTGGTAGATTGTTGGCATTTTTGCAAGAAAGTTCCATTAGGTGTATTGGAAGGTTCTTATGATAAGGGTTTTTATTAGAGGGTAATGTAGATTTAGTAGGGGGTAAGTAGAGGTAAATTGTCACTTGGGTTTCTTTTGCATGTTTCGAGATTAAAGCGTTCACAGTGGTTGATGTGGAATGTTAATATGAAATTGGATTTGTCTTCATCTTAAAATTAATTGAAAATTAGTAGGAGTAGGTGAGGGTAGGTGGTGTATTAGAAGGTTTTTAAAAATGGGGTTTTATTAGTGGGTTATGTAGATTTAGGGGTTAACTTGTCACTTGGATTTCTTTTGAAGGTATCGAGATTAAAGCATTCACAAATGGCGGATGCAGAAAATTAAAATTAAGTGAAACTTATTGTTTTCTTGAATTTAATTAAATGAGCAGTGGTACATTTCAAAATAATATTGAAAGTAAGTTTAAATGATTTAGTTAATGTGAGCGTTAATATTTGTTATAAAGTATGCCAAATAGTATACTGCTGTACAAACTAAAAAGATACACAAGTCCAATCTGACTCGAACTGAGAAAATGAAGAAAAACTTCTTGTCCATAAAACTTTAATATCGAATGAAATTTTGAATAATTAAGGTACGTTATCTGGGTAAAAATAATGCGCTTTTTCATATTTTGCAATTAAAAATTGATTTTTTAAACAATTTTTATTAGAAAATGGACTTGCGACGTTTTCCTAGTCTCGGAAAGTCAAAAATACAAGGCAAAAAGAACACAAAGTCACTTTCGGACGATGCCTTTGTCGAAGAGCTCGAGCACAGCCTAAAAATACAACATCAAAACATACGTAAAGGACGCTGTGTATTTAGTGGCTGTTCCGAACTTACCCGAACGATCGCCGCTAGTATATAGCTGAATTTAGCTGGGACCTATTTCCCGTGGATTTCCGATCAGAGTCCGAGGTAATTTACAAGGCTAAAAGATACGCAAGGGCAAGCGATTTTTTTCGTTTGTCAATTCGCGTCGCATTCAGTCACTTTTACAACGCAAAAAAGACATAAAGTTCTTTAGGTTCTTTCTCATGTGAATGCTGGTGACGCATTGCCTTCCTCGTACAACTTTTAGAACACGCAAGGTGCTTTGTGTATCTTTTTAGTTTGGATGGTAGTACATGCTTGAGAACAAATTGTAAAATGAGTTTTAATTTATCATAAATTTGTAATGAAATGCATATTTCAGAAAATGGATCGAGTGCGCCAATGTATATTGGCTTATTTTAATAAATATAATAAAGAACTTTATTTTTCTTCCAAGTTAGAACTTCCATAGAGAAACGTAAAGTTTTTTGAAAATATTATTTTCAAAGTGGAATATTTCATAGAATCAGTGTTAGTAAGAAAATATCATTGAAAATTATGAAAAATATTATTAAAAATAAATATTATTCAAAACAATTCTGTACTATTTTTGCACTGAAAAAGTAATGTCTCAATTAAAGAAAATATACGACTCTCTTTAAAGTCCTCAGTAGGATTTAAATGAAGGATTTTGTTGAAAAATTCCTTCGTTGGATTCCATCCGATTTTCATTCAATCAGAGCCTCTGGAACGTATCCAAATCTGCTAGACCTTTTTCTGGAATTAAACGAATTTACTAGTTCGCGTTCATTTCTATTCTTACTTTCTTATGCAAGAAATAAAACTAGGATTCGTACAAAAACTATTTAACTAACCTCTATTTTCTGGAGACACGAATCTGACCGAATAAATAGTGGCTCTTTTACCATTTTCCAAATATCAGGAAGTTTTCCCTCGAAAATGTGGATTATCTTTTACTTTCTTCAAACCCACTGACTTAAGGTATTTTTCATACGATGCGTGAAATTTTATTGAAATCCTGAAAAAGGGGTTCGACGCGAGTAAAAAGAGGAATGCGGGACTCACAACGTTCCTACAACCTTTCCAAGGATCACTGATTTAATACGCTCAACTGTAAGAAATGTGATTTTTTGAAGCTCTGGGAAACGGTTTTGGCATGATTAAGGAAAGGGTTGTGGGTAAAATCCCCCCTGGAAAAGGAGTTTGGTACACGGAGAGAACTGGTAGAGTATATGCTACTATTCGCGTTTAGTAAGCTGATTTATAGTAATAGTAACTACTCGTTGATTCAAGAATACTAAACAGCGTTGTGTTGATTCTACTGAACAGAAGAGTACGAAGGCTGACTATCTGTTCAGTAAAATCGACTGTATAGCCCTCTGACGGTCCTTAGTTGTA
>NC_046664.1:53001149-53002304 GCF_010883055.1 Belonocnema kinseyi
TTATTGATTTTATTTATTTTATTTGTTTAATTTTTAAAATTTTATTTTTGTATCTTATTTGTTGAAAATTCATTTTCTTTATTGAGAATTCACTTAATTAATCAAAAACTATTTATTCCTGGTTGAGGCCAGTATGAGATTTTTGAAAGTTTTACTCTTTTGTTAAAAATTAATTTTTTGGTTTAAGATTTATCATGTACAAGCCCGGATCCACCGCGGGTCGATAGCGGTGATCGCCCCACCAAAAGTTCTTGAATTGCATATACTATTAGCAAATATAACCCATGCATGTATCTAATATAAAGTAGCTCCTCCATAAGTTTTCAAATCGCTCACACCAAATTCAGCTTCTGGGTCCACCCTTGATCATGTAAGTGAAAAATTCATTTCTTTCTTTGAAAATGTAACTATTTTGTTAAAAAATATTTTTTTATTTTGGTTGAGAATTAAAAAAACATAAAAATGTACCTATTTCACTATTTGTGGAAAATTGATTATTTAATTGAAAATTTCTCTTTTTTAGTTGATAATGAAGGTATTTTGTTAAAGATTTATCCTTGTTTATAGAAAATGAATCACCTTATTTGATAATTTTTCGTTTTGAAATTATTGCTTCTGACTGTAAATTTTAATACTCTATTTTTCACTTGAAACTAAGATTTTTTATTAAAAAATGGAACCAATTGGTTCAAAATTTATGTATTTTGTTTAAAATTCGTATTTTTTAGCTGAGAAATTAATTTTCATGCTTCAAAATTCCTCTTTCTTAAAATGAAAATTACATCTTTGCATTCTGGATCGTAAAGTGATATTTTTTGATATTTTTTGCGATTAAAAATTTAACTTCTTTTTAGAAAACTCGTCTTTTTGTCTTGAAAATTTAACAATTTGGCAAGACATTGAATTATATGTTCGAAAGTTAACTTTATTGTTAAAAATTTATTATTACCGGTTTAAAGGTAGAATTTTTCAGCAAATATTTAAAGTAAATAAATAAAAGTAAGTAAATAATAAATAAAGTAATAAAATAATAAAAAAGTAAATAAATAAAAGTAACGTAGTTTATGTTTCATTGATCTAATATGTGATACATTCAGGGAGGAAGCATTAAAGTATTCTCCTCCGTGTAATGAACTTTGAAAAAAACATTAGGGG
>NC_046664.1:53002314-53012773 GCF_010883055.1 Belonocnema kinseyi
GAAGTTCCTAAAAAATGCATTATAGTTGTTCGGTGTGAGTGGCGGAATTCATCTACCCTACTTCTCCTGTATTCTCATCTCATTTCCTCTTTTACTTCCCCTCTTCCTACTTTCACCTTCACTTCTCCACCATTCCGCAATTTCTTCCTTATCTTTTTATGGTTCTCCAAATTTTCCTAGCGAACACTCCCCTGCCCCTACCTTCCCATGCTAAATTTCCCCTCTTTCCCTACTACCCCTCCCCTCGTTTCTCCTAGTTGCCTCTTACTCCTCTTACTCCCCCCAGTTCTTTTACTCACCATTCCCTCATTTTTTCTCACTACCCCTCGTATAACTTCCCCTTCCATAATTTTAACCCACTTCTTCTCTTTAGAAAAATGTACGATGGATACGATTCTTGCAATTTCAGGAAAAGTTTGGAATATAATTTGAAGTTTAAAGAACTGGAAGAGGAAACTATAGAGACATGCATATACAAAGAGACTCCAGACTGTCTTTGCCAAGTTTCGGGAAAAGTCCAAGGAGCAGAAAGTAAAATACTCTTGATTCTCGAATAGTAACAGAAACACTGTTTTGTTCTTCGAGAGATGAATGAATCAGTCAAAGGCTATCCGAAAAGTTCCCCACGTCGCTTGTATTCTATTAATCGGCAGGGTGTACTCACATGTCGGATTATGTACTCCATATATCAAGCTTGTCATATGCGAGCGTCAAAGGAGATCCTGAAGCTGAATTTAGACACACTCTCTCGCAGATTCAGCATGTCACTGAAGGACTAAAAAAAGCAAAAAAAGTCATTACATTACTTTGTGATCATAGAAATAATTGAAACTACAAAAATAAAATTTGTATAATTCATCTGTCAATTCGATAACTCCAAGTTAAAAGAACCATTCTCAGACTGATTGTCTCATACGACCACTCTGCGTTAGTCGTCTAAACTAACCACTATGTGAACGGCGACTTATGTGGCGTACCAAAGTCTATCGCTTAATTTAAATAATAATATAAGAGATTCTGTTGTAGCAAAATATAGAGCACGTAGTTCGATATCCTACTCTCTCTCTCTCTCTCGCTCTTTCACCTCTCTCTACATGTATAGCCAAAAATATATTTGAATTTATCAAAAACGTTATTTTAGGTTTTCCTAAAAAGTGCAACTGCGTCAACTCACTTACCATGTTGCCAAATCCGCCCTCTTAAAATAAACAAGTAAAATTTTACTGGCTGAAACAGCTAGAAGCGTGTCAGTTTCAACCAGTGATATTTTACTGGTTCAGTCACTGCAATTTTGGTACTGGCTTAATCCGTGGGGTTCACAGAATGTTGAAAGGCCCGTTATTGCGTCAACGCGTTCCGTCTCTCAAAGTCAAAGCCAAGTGGTCAGGGGCCTTCTTACTTTAAGGATGTACACTGCGTACAATCAATTACAAAAGTTGCCTATCTTTAAAATAATTGATAAAATTAACAAAAAATGATCTACTATAAATTTCTGCAAATCTTGATGGAGGCTTCTAAGCACACTTCAGAAAACAACAATTCAGGTTGAAACTGCTTATTTAACAGTAGTTATTTAAATGTTAAGTTTGTACTTTCTCCTTCTGGAAAAGCTACAATTCTTATTTAATCCTAATTATCAAGGTCTCATTTTATTCTCGGAAGGATTCTCTAAATTTATATTTGGGTTGATTTTATTTTAAAAAATGAATAAAAAATCATAAAGTTATTATTGTTATAAACAATAATAGTTTAAATATTAATTAATACCACCCAAATAGAATTTCAGAGAATCCGTCAAAGAATAAAATAAGGCCTTGATCGTTAGCATTAAAAAAAATTGTAACTTTTTCCTGAAGGGAAAGGAAAAGGTAAACCTTTAAATAACTACTGTTAAATAAGCAATTTTAAACTGCACTTTTTTCTGAATTTTGCTTAGAAGCCTTCATCAAAATTTACAAAACTTAATAATATATCTTTTTTTGTCAATTTTATAAATCATTTTGAAGATGAGCAACTTTTGAGATTGATTGTACGTAGTGAACATCCTTAAAGCGAAAGACAGTTTCAGGTAACACATGGATTGACTAAATGCAGTGCCGCGTACATCCATATATCACTGGTTGATCCTATCATTTGGCGTCATTGGTATATTCAGTAATACTGTCTTAGTTGATCCATTTACTGGTTGACCCAGTTTAAGTCGGGAAATTACTGGTTCAACAGTGATCATTTAAATACTGATTCAGTTAGTGACAATTTCACTGATTCAGTTTGAAATAGTGGCGCAGTGCTTTTCTGTCTAGTAAATTGCAAAAAAGGACTTTAACATTTTTAAAGCTTTAATTAAATTCATGTTAGTTTAAAATATTTTTTTCAGATGTTTGTCGGACAAGTTACGTCCCTAATCTAAAAACGGGTGCAGAAATAATACGTACATGATTACAAAGGTAAAATTATATTACATTATCAAGAAAATATTTTGTTAAGAATTTTTTAATACTGAAAAAAGATGACTATTATGCAAATACGTGTTCTATAACTGTACACAAATTTAACTATCGTACGCCACATTAGGTGCTCGTTCATAGTGTATGAGTAAACACGTTTTATATCAAATTTAATTATTTTACTTAAGAATAAAGTGGTAAAGAATATACAAGAATTCAAAATATACATAAGACAAAACACAATTTGTAAGTTTACCTCAACATACTTTTATTTTTTATGGCCTTTGTCCCGCTTCAATGATTACTATAAAACATCCAAAAAGGAGCTGACTACACTTTCCAGCATGAACGTTAAAGAACTACTCTCTGGGTCAGT
Source organism: Belonocnema kinseyi (assembly GCF_010883055.1). Taxonomy (NCBI): domain Eukaryota; kingdom Metazoa; phylum Arthropoda; class Insecta; order Hymenoptera; family Cynipidae; genus Belonocnema; species Belonocnema kinseyi. The sequence goes on from NC_046664.1 coordinate 53,005,138, forward strand.
ACATTATTCAGAACTATTCATTTCTTTCACGGAAATCTTTGGATTCAGAGACTTTCCTGAATTTCAATAATATCTAAATTCATTCAATTCCCAACATTCCACGAATTCTATTCATTCTTTGTATGCCTTGAATTTTCGGAATTCCTAAAATTCTCTGAATTCCTCGAATTCACTGAATTTTCTTAATTCCCTGAATCCTTTCCTTTAAACGAAATCGTTTAATCTTTAACTAAGAAGGATTAATTTTCAACCAGTTATATTTCTAACTAAGATAAGATTAATTCTCAACAAGAAAAAATATGAATTTTTAACTAAAATCATAAATCCTCGACCAAAGGAATCACTTTTTAACTTTTTGTTTAAAGTGATGAACTTTAAAAGATGAATCATCAAAAAAACATGAAATTAATCAAGAAGATTAATTTTCTGTCAAAAAATAAAAATTTTCAACAAATTGATTACATTTTAAGAAGATAGATGAATTGTTATCTTTAATCATCTTTAATCAAACAAGTAAATTGAGAACAAAGTAGCTTAATTTTTAACCGAGTAATTAAATTTATATCAAAATTACTTGAATTTCTACGTAAAGAAGAATTTTCAAAAAAATATTTGAATAGTCTTCCAAAAAATATTTTAATTTTTAACCAAATCTTTGCAATTTTAAGAAAAAAAAGACGAAATTTCTATCAAAAGAGGTGAATTTTGAAACCAAAAAGACAAATTTTCAACAAAATTGTTGAATTAGTTAATGAAAAAGATTTTGCAGTCTATAATAATAAGAAAAATTAGAAAAATAATAATTTTAAAAAAAATTATAGTTTGCTTTGAAATCTTCTACATTCTTTATCGGTACTCTTTGCAAAGTTAGAAAATTCACAAAATATAGTTTGGTACCAAAGTGTGGAGAAGAAAATTATTTCCCAATATTGAAACCCTCATTTAAAACTTCGGTTATAAAAATCTCAGAAAATTTAAAAGAACAAAGTGATAATGAAAAAAATACAGTTGGGCAAAGGAAAATATCTTTCGGGAGAAATAGATTTAAGGACTTTTTTTCTTTCCTCCTAAATCGACTAGCCAGGATATAACCATACAAAACAAGAAATCATTGTTCATGTATTTTTTAAAATAAGAAAATGATAATCTCTTAAATGAGAATTTCCAGCGTACCCATACTCTAAAAAGCAGGCTTTCAGATACAAAGGGATTGAGAACTGAGATGGTTTCGTCACAAATACACACAGGCAAGTCGAGTTCTCGTCAAGTGCAAGAACATCCCATCCACCCTCTTCGGACCTTAAAGGACACGAGGAGTAGAGTGGTTAGGCGACAGGACGAAGGATGCTGGGCAGCAACCCTATCTTGCGACGCACAACCACAAGTCACCCCTACCCCCTTTTGGTCTTCTGTACCACCCTCGCACCAGCCTCTCAAACCACCCTTACACGTACTTCCCGCGTTCTCACCCCACAATCTTATCCCCTAACCCCCACCCCTATCCTTGGCAACGCGATTCCTTCCTCTCCCCGGGACTCTCTTCATCATCAGCCTGGGACCTTGTAGGCAATCAACCCTTCGTCTTACTGCATTACTGACCACCTCGAAAAGGGACTCTGTCGGAATTCATGGCGACAACGACAGGACCAAAACCAGAATCGATATGCGTCGACGGTCAGATCCGCCGATTGATAATTATTTGCTCGGGAATTAATTTCGAGCTCGAGTTTGACTACTTGATAAACTTCGATATGGATTATACAAGTTTTTTTATATATTGATCAGGCATCGCGATAAAATATTTATTTTTAGAGCAATTTGGGTTTGGTATTTTAAGAATGAGTTTCTTTAACATTTTGAGTGCAATTAAAAACTGTTTGTCAATTGGAAAACGCAAATATTGTTCTTCTCAACTAATTCTAGATAAAAATATAGTGAGAATTATTGTTTAAATCTGCTATAAAGTCCTATTAAATACACCAATGCTAATCATATTTGTCAGTACCAAATTCTACAAAAAATGTATACTGCTTTCAAGAAATATTCTGAATTAGGTGAACTATTGAACAGTGATCGCTTCTTTCTTAAAATAATCAGTCAAAACTTTAACTAAAAAAATATAATTCAATTTTTAAAAATGTATTCTACATGTATCAGCAGAGACAGTTGTTTCTTTTGTGGGAAATAATATTTTTAAAGTAGATAAAGTATAAAATGGCCAGACGAGGAATTTGAAGAGGTCATTTTTACAACTTTGCAATAGTTTCTTTGAGTTTAGTTTACCTACCGCTTTACCTTTTAAGCTATATTCAAAAATACTATTTAATTAAATTATTTATTTATTCATTTAGAAAACAGCTACTGGCCTTGTTTTAGTTTTTAATATAAAAAGTTTTATATTTAAGAAATTTATAATCAACAGTAACGAAATTTTCACGAATTTTAATTTATTTATTATCATTGGAAGCAAATTTGGGTTAATAGATTAATATGAGGGTTTTGGACATTCTGAATGCAATTAAAAACTGTCCATTTGGTAATTTTAGTCTAATAATAAAAAAAATTTTATTTGACAGAAGCATATTTTGTTCATCTGAAATTATTGCAAATGAGAATTTCATGACAATTATTGTTTTCGTCTAAAAAAATGTATAATACTTTTAAAAAATGTACAAATTAGGTAAATTATTGAATAGTGATAGATCTTTGCTTTAAAGAAAAATAAGTCAAAACTTAATTAAACAATTAAAAATCGATTTAAAAAAAAAAATCATTCCATGTACCAGAAACATATGTTTCTACCGCAAAGTCGCTTTATATAGTAAATGATGTTTTTAAAGTAGATTAAGTATATAAAGATAAGGCAAGGGATTTTGAGAGGTTAAAAGGACATTTTCAAAATTTTGTAATAGGTTAGTTTAGTTTATATTTACGGCTTACATCTTTCCAAACTATATTCGATAATCTCATTCAATTCAATTGTTTATCCATACATTTATTTAGATAATAGCTAATAGCCCAGTCATAATTTTAAATATAAAATGTTTTATATTGACAAAATTTTTAATGCGGAGTATGCAAATTTCTACGGATTTAATTTTATCTTTTTGATTACTATATTTTTCAGTGGGAATTAAATTGTTTTGATTCTTAATGAAGAATTCGTATATTAGAATAATTTAATTCTTTAATTAATTAATAATTTAACTCAAAATATATGAGCAGTTTTAAAATCAGTGAGTTACTAAAATTTAATTTGGGTTAGATGAAATTGACTAATCATTTTAAAATAAACGTCGAAAAATTACTTGTCTTACCGAAAGTAACATCTTCTACTTAAAAAACGATTTTTGAAAATTCGATCTCTATTTATGAGTAAAGAAGTTTAGTCTTAAAGAGACAAGCTGATTTTTCGCCCCAGCTTTTCTGTACTCAAACGAATTTTTTCAGATATTTTTTTGAATTTAAAATACTCAAATGTTGGTTCATTTACATTTAAAATTTTGTTTTCAATTCTCTCGCCGATGGATAATCACTCATTCAGAAATTAGTTCATAGCTCGAGTTTCACTACTTGACAAATTTCAATATGGTTTAGACAAGTTTTTTTATATTGAACAAGAAATCGAGTTAAAATATTTATTTTTAGAGCAATTTGGGTTTAATGTTTGAACAATGAGTTTTTTTTGACATTTTGAGTGCAATTTATCCGATTTTTTAGCACCAAATTCTACAAACAATGAATAATACTTTAACAATAATAATCAAAATTAGGTGTACTATTGAACAGCGATTGCATTCTGTTTAAAAAAATCAGTCAAAACTTAAACTGAACAAATAAAAATCAGTGATTAAAAATGTATTCATCATGTCTCCCCACAAACAACTGTTTCTACTGCAAAAACGTTTATTTGGGAAATTATGTAGTTAAAGGAGATCAAGTACATAATGATCAGATAAGGAATTTGAAGAGGTATTTTTCAAAATTTGTAATAGTTCAATTTAGCTTAATTTAGTTTATTTACGGTTTACACATTGTAAACTATATTCTAAAAGTTAATTTAATTTAATTCTTTGTTTAGATAGCAGCTAGTGGCCTAGTTATAGTTTTTAATATTAAAAGTTTAATATTTAAGAAATTTCTAATGCAGAGTAATCAAATTTCCACGCATTTGAATTTATTTTTTCATTTAATACCTCTTTCGATTGCAATTACATTGTTTCAATTTTTAATTAAAATGTGTATATTGGAATAATATAACCGAGAGTTTTTAAGTTCAAATATATTAACAGTGTTAAACTCAGTAGGTTACTGAAACTTAATTTAGATTAAATAAAATTAACCGATCAAGTTGAAATTAATGTCGAAAAATTACTCGACTTACCAAAAAAAATGTTTTTTTACTTGATACTAGAGTTCTTTTCATTTGAATGCTATTTACAAGTAGGGAAGGTTAGTCTTGATAAAAAAACTGATTTATTGACCCAGCTGTTCTTTGCTAAAACAAATTTTTTCTGGTATTTATTTCGGTTTAAAATATTTAAAATTTCAGTACATTTACGATACAAACAGTTTTTCTAATCCTCTCCGCTAATTGATAATCATTCGCTCTGCAATTAATTCCGAGCACGAGTTTGAGTACTTGACAACTTTCTATTTGAAATATATAATTTTTTTCTTTCTTCTTGATCAGGCAGTCGAGACAAAATATCTATTGCTAGAGAAAATTAGGGTTAATATTTAAATAAGAGGGCTTTTGACATTTTGAGTGCAATTGAAAACTATTTGTCAATTTGTCAATAGTATTCAAATAATTAAAAAATAATAATTTTACAGAAGAATGGTTTTTTAAAAATGTTATAGATAAAACATTGCATGACAATTATTGTTTTCAATCTAAAAAAAATGTATAATACTTTACAAAAATAGTCAAAATTAGGTAAATTATTGAAGTGTAATTGCTCTTTGCTTGCAAAAAAATCAGTCGAAAATTACTAAATAAATAAAAACCGATGTTTGAAAATATGTTATTGCGTGTAAATGTCTCGCCAGAAACATTTGCTACTACTTCAAAGTCTCTATGTAGGAAATGATCTTTTTGAAGTAGAATAACTATATAAAGTCAGGCAAGGGATTTTGATAGTTTCAAAGGTCATTTTCAAAATTTTGTAATCGTTTAGTTTCGTTTATATTCACGGCTTAGGTCTTACGAAAATATATTCGAAAATCTTATTTAATGTATTTATTTATTCATTTATTTACTTAGATCACAGCTAGTAGCTTAGTGGTAATTTTAAATTTAAAAAGTTTTATATTGAAAAAATTTTTAATGAAGATTATGCAGACTTCTACGCATTTAATTTTATCCGTTTTTGTACTAAAATTGATTTTTTCAGATATTTATTTGGCTTTGAAATATTCTAATTTTCGATTCAATTACACTAAAAATGTTTTTTTAGTGAAATTACAAATTTGTTGTGTTTATTTAAGCTATTATTATGCAATCTATGCATTGTTAAAAATTTAATTTATTTATCGCAAGCGTCACAGTCACTCGGTTATTTGCCTCTTTTACATTTTTTCTTGTTCTTTAAATAAATACGAAGTAAATTGAAAGAGATCAATAAGATAATCTTACTATTTTTTGTTGAGCTCATTCTTTTTAATTGAATATATAATAATATCTAATAATTAATTGAAAATTCGTTAATTTTTGTAGAAAATTCCATAATTTGGTTGGAATTTTGTTTTCTTCGTGACTGATTCTTGTCTAAAAAACCTTTTAGGTGGAAAATTAAACTATTTGTATAATAACTTAATCCCTTTTGATCAAATTCTTGTTTTTTATTTAAAATTAAAATTTTACGTAGAAATATGAATTCTTGCGATTTTAATCAGAAATAATTTCTTTAGTTGAAAATTTAAATATTCCATTTTTGTTTTAAATTGATCTTTTTTCAGTTAAAAATTTATGACTTTAAATAAAAATTTAACTCTTCAGTTAAAAATTAAACTATTTTGTTGAAGATTCCTTTTTATTCTTTTTGAAAATTACCTCGTACAATTGTAGAGAGAATTAAAAATTTTAAAATGATATTACAAGATTTTCAGGAATTTTAAAGAGTTCTCTCGACTTTTAAGAAATTGTTGCAGATTTCAGAGGGTTTCAAGAGATATTAAAGTATTTTTACGAAATTTAAGGGATTTTCAAGAATTCAGCATATTGTTTTATGGACTATAAGTGATTTTTAGAGATTCCAAAAGTATTTCAAAATAGGTGACAGGACTTCGAACAATTTTAAAGGGTTTTATGTTTTTCAATGGGATTTTAATGGTTGTTTTAAAGAGTTTTTATAAGATTTCAAAAGATTTCAGGTTATTTCAAAATATTTCAACAAATTTCACAGAATTTCTAAGGATTTCAAAGGATTTTCGAATACCATAACTGGGTTTTTGAGACACACTCACAGATTTTAGAAATTTGAATATATTTTGAGGGATTGAAAGATTTGGAAAGATTTTCGTGGATTTTAAATGATTAGAAGGGATCTTATGGCATTTTGAAGACTTCAATCGTATTCAAAAATTTTCATATTTGTTAAAGGTTTTTAAATGATTTTCAGAAAGTTACATCGTTTTAAAGTATTTTCAAGAGACTGTGAACGATACTCATAAAATGTTTCCAAAGTTTTCAGAGGAAGATTTCAAATAATTTAAAAAGATTTCAACAGCTTGAAAAAATTACTTAGTCCAATTTTAGAGAGAATTTTAATTATTTTAAGTGAAATTACAACATTTTGAGGGAGCTCTTATAATAAAGAAATATTTCACGAAATTTTAAGGATTTCAACCTATTTTAAAATATCTTTATGGGATCTAAAGGTTTAAAGCGATTTCCAGGATTTTATAAGCATTTTTAGTATTTTAAAGAATTGTTATACTTTTAAAAGTGATTTACTAGATTTCGAAGAATTTTAAAGGATTTCATGTCTTCTCGACGTATTTTCGCAAATTTTAAAGTTCTTAAGGGAATTTGTAAGATTTCGAAGGTATGAAGTGATTTAAAGAGCTTTCAAGGATGCTTAATTATTATGAAGGATCTTAAGAGGTTTCGAGAAATTTTATTGGATTTAAAATTATTTTAATGGGTTTTGATATATTGTGAGAATTTTTAAGAGGGTCTGAGACATTTTAAGGGATTTAAAAGATTTCGAAAAAATTTTACAAGACTTCATTTGTTTTAATAAGCAAAACAAACTAACGTAATTAATGGATGCTCCCTTACCCTGAATGTTCTTTAGTCCTGAACGGGAAATACGCCGGAATAAATAATGAATTATATATCACCTACGTTGCAAATTGTTGTAATATTTAAATTAATATTCATCATCATCCCGTCCGAGATATAAAATGCAATCGAACAGAAAAAATAGGACGAACACTGTTCCAACATTCTTCAGAAGGACAATGGCCACTCGAATTTATACTTCTGTGGCCGGAGGCGTTCACAAAGTCAAATGGAGAACCAATCAATACTGATAATTAATTAGAAAAAATCAGAAAACTCCTGAAGCCCGAGAGTTCCGAAACGAGCGGCGTAGAAAAATTGCCCGAGGCCTTGGTTTGACTTCGCATC
>NC_046664.1:53012783-53036264 GCF_010883055.1 Belonocnema kinseyi
TTCCTCAACATCCGACTTTCTCTCTCTTACAACCCCTTACCCCCACCCTTTCTTTTACGCTCTGGGTTCTCATCTTTCACGATGTACAACCCCCTCTCCTTCTCTCTCTTCCTCTCTTTCTTTCTTCTTCATGCTCCTTTACCACCGAATAAATTAACGTTTTCAGTCCTCCGATATTCTGTGCGCGAGCGAATCTTTATCTTCATCTCCGAAATGAAAGAACCTACAGCTCTTCTGCCGTTTCGTTTTTTCCTTTTCCTCCCGCTTTTCCTATTTCTTGTTCTGTTTCTCTCTTTCCTTCTTCTAACCGACCCGTCTCCGGGGAGAGTGTGCCGGTTGCCGGCTGCCGGATGCCACGGCTATTCATGCACGCGAGTCCGAAGGAAGTTGCTTAATAACGTGAACTCCTACTTACGTTTAGGTTTAATACAGCTAATAAAAAATAAATGTAAGAGAGGCGCTGATGAGAGCGCGTTGATTGGATCGACAATTTGTTCTTTTTTTATAAGGAGCAATGTCTGCCTCAAATTTTAAAGAATTTTCCACTCAATTAGGTATTGCGTTTCACTTTTTCATTTGTTCCTTTCTGCTCTTTACCTGACTACATAGGGGTGGTAGAATAAAGGTATTTTCTTTCAGATATATTTAATTGGATTTTATGAGAATAGTTCTAATTATTTTGTAGAAAAGGTTTAAGAAATAGATATCATAATGTAGTAATTCAATTAAAATCCAAAGAGAGAGTTCGGATTTAAAAATAGTATATGCCTGACCAAAAAAACGTATTCTACTGAAAAATGTATGATGTAGGAATATTAGGTTCCTAAAGTAGGTCAGGTATGTTATGACCAGACTAGGAACTTTAATAGTGAAACAGAATTAATTTTTGTAAAATTATTTGCAACTACCCTGCTTTTTTGAGCTTTTATAAAATGTTAATTATTCCTAGACTTTTTCAAATTTGTCTAAAACATCAAAATTTTATGGTTTTTGCTATATATTTTTATAGAATTGACCTTTTGTCTTCAACTTTAGTTTCTCACACGTAGAATTTTATTTAACTCCCACCGGTAGTGTACTTACATCTAAAGAGTTTGAAATTAAATAGACTTTACGTTAGGTCATTCAAGATGGAAAACTAACTTTCAAAAACCACTATTTATCCTATTTGTCAGTACAAAATCATATAATAAAATGTATAATACTTTACAAAAATAGTCAAAATTAAGTGAATTATTAGATAATGATTTGTCTTTGCTTGAAAAAGTCAGTTGAAACGTAAAATGAATTAATAAAAATCAATATTTGAAAATTTATCGTACAGTTCTTACCATAAACTCCTGTTTCTACTGCAAACCGGCTTTGTGGAAAATGATTCTTTGAAAGTAGATAAAGTATATATAATGATCAGGCTAGGGATTTTAGGAGTTAAAAGCGTCATTTTCACAAATTTGTACTAGTTTAGTTTATTTACGGCTTACACCTTTTAAACTATATTCGAAAAGCTTATTTAATTTAATTAATTAATTATTTGGGCAACAGCTAGTGGCTTGGTTAGAATTTTTAGTATGAAAAGTTTTGTATTTAAAAAATGTTCAATCTAGAGCACGCAAATTTCCACGCATTTAAATTGTATTTTCAATTACTATATTTTGCAATCTGATTGAAATTGTTTTGATTTTTAATGAAGAATGTGCATTTTCGAATAATTTATTCAAGTGTGTTGAATCAAGTTAAAATAGATGTCGAAAAATCACTTGTCCTTCCAAATGTAACATATTCAACTTAAAGGTTGAGTTTTTTTATTCAAACTCTATTTCTAAGTGAAGAAAGTAAGTCTTGACAAGACAAGTTGATTTCTCGATCCATTTACATTGCATTTAAATTGCAATTTTTTTCTAATCCTCTTTGAATAAAATTTGGAGGATTAGATAAATTACAAGAACGAAGATTTACAAAAAAAATGCAATTCGAAGCATTCACTAATCGGTAATTTAAAGCTTTACAGTTGAAAAAAATCAACATGATATAATATACTATTTACTCAATATATTAAAGGATTTTGACGGATTTTGATAAATCTTGAGGGACTTCAATGAATTAAGAAAGATTTCTACCGATTATAAAATATTTTGATGGATTCCAAAGGATCTTAACAAATTTCGAAATATTTCAAGAGAAGTCTCATCATTTTAATTTAAGAGATACAGGAAAGTATTCTCATGAATTTCTTGGGTTTTCAAGACGAGATTTAAAAACATTTTAAAAGATTTTGTTGAGATCTTAACAAATTTTTAAAGGTTTAAAGTTGTTTTGATGATTTCACAAGGTTTAAAAAGACCTTGCGGAATTTCAAAGGATTTCTGATTAAAAATGAATTTTAAAGCCAAATTTCGATGCCAAAAATGTGAATTTTTTATAAAGCAGTTAAATCTTTAACATCAAAAGTTTGATTTTCAACAGAAAGGTTATTTTCAGCGAAAAAGATTACTTAAAAAAAAGACTTCTACCAGAAAAGATTCATTTTTAATTGACGAATTTTCTATAAAATACATAACTTTTAAAACAATTGAATTTTGAAATACAAATTATAATTTTTTAACTGAACATTGAACGGCTTAATTTGCAGTTAAAAACACTAATTATGAAGAAAGAAAGAATATCTACCAGTTAAATTAAAATGAAAAAAGACGAATTTTTACAAATTAGTTGAAACTTGACCCAAAATGATAAATTTTCCAACAGAATAGATAAAAGAATAGATTAATTTTAAATAAATAGTTTTTTTCAACCAAGCATTTGCATTTTTAACAAAAAAGAATAATTTTAAACCAAGGAGTAATTTTCTATAAGAAATATGAGTTTACAACAAAAACACATCACAAAAAATTAACTTTCAACTAAAGAAAAAAAGAATGAATTTTTACCAAAATTACTAAAGTGATGAATCTTAAAAAATGTTTCCAGAAAAGAGTTCAAGAGTCAACTAAAGAGTTACATTTTTACACAAAAAGTTTATTTTTCAACCAAGAGGATTAATTTTTTTTAAAGATCAATTAGCAACAGAATACGTTTTTTTAAATCTGATAGTTCAATTTTAACCTAAAAACAAATCAATTAAAAATGAAACAGATAAGTTTTAAATTTAAAAAAATTGAAACAACATCAAATAAATTTTTGATCAAATATTAAAGTTTAAAATAAAAAATAGGGTCGTTACAACTTTTAATAATCTAATTGAATTTTTAACAAATTAATTAAACATTCAACCGAATAGTTGAATTTTTAAGCAAAGCATGTCATTATTCGGAGGAGGAACAAAAAGTGTCACAAATTGTCACAAGATGGGGCGGGGGGGGGGGGGGGGGGGGGGGGGTGCGACGAAAATGACTGAAAATAGCGTCAAGTAATATATGGACATACATTAAAGTTTCTTTCGCTATAAAATAATTCTTTTTTGAAACTGCTATGGTCCAGTTGCGCTCGCTTTGAGATCTAAGTGACTTAGCTTGAACTCTAAAGTAGTTGAAAGGCCCTTGATACAATTATTGTTCTCATTTGAAGCAAGCGACGGGTATTGCGTAGTCACAATTAGCACACGTTGTAACTTCTGACAGCCATGTAGCTCGCGTAGCAAACCGGTCGGGCTTCGGAACCAGTGGCGATAACTCTAGCATGGTACATAACTTCTGGTGTTTGTGCACTTGCTTCATTAGTGCGGAGGTGGGGAATGTAAAGACATAACGAATCGCAAAGTAAATAACTACTACTTTCAGTCACTTAGATCTCTTGATAAGTAGCTCTAACATTTTTCAAGTGACAAAAAATTTCTTGGAACCTAAAGGATAAGCAAGAGCGTTTTAGATGTCAAAAAATTATTCTTCTATCATGATGGATGTATGTCACAAAGATTTGAAATATTTTATAGAGATTTTTCAAATATCAAAAATACATTTCAGAAGATATAAAAAGATTTCGAAAATATTTCAAAGATTTCAAAACATTTTAGATGACTTCAAATGATTTCACAAAGATTTCAAAGACTTTATAAAGATTTGTATGATCTGAGAAAAATATTTTAGACGATTTTAAGATATTGCATAATTTAAAAATATTTCACCAAAATTACGAATACTTCATAAAAATTTCCAAGATCTTTGCAAAGCATTTTAGAAGATTTAAAAATATTTCACAAAGACTGCAAATATTTTATAAAGCCTTAAATGATTTTATGAAGATGTTTAATATCTCAGAAAAACATTTCAGACGATTTAAAAATATTGTGGAAAGGTTTCAAGGATTGCACAAAGAATTTAAAGATTTCAAAAGATTTTACCAGAATTCCAAATTCAAAAGAATTTGAAATATTTTACGAAGATTTGAGCACCAGGTTTCAAAAGTGATAATCCTTTCAATAATTCCAAGGTTCGACGTGCAAATTAAGGATGAAAGAAGCTTTATTTGTTATTTCTAAAAATTCCATTCAAAATTATTTACAGTAATAATAGAAGTTGCAATATATGATTATAGGGCTATTAATTAAAATATTTATTAAGTTTAGATACATAATTATTATTTTTCATTTCACATGAATAAAATAATCGTTGAAATAATCATCAGGTTTGATTTGATTAAATTTAACGTATCGAGTCGGCAGTGATCTTCGACGAGAATAATCTTAAAGCGTATCAGCTAGGACGAAATAAGGGAGACAACATTCGCTAAGTAACACCCTCGCAATCAATAGAATGGCAATGCTCCTCCCTATATCTGCATTCGAGGTTGACCGGATCGCCTCTGGAGTTCTCTAGACTTCATGCCCGTCTTTGCTAAAGAGATTACCAAAACCAAGTTCCCTTCATTAACTGAAACTTGAGATTCATCTTTCATTTAAGAACATGTATTCCTTCTTCTAAGCAAAATTTTTTGATTGTGGTATTTATTTAAAAAGAATTGTTTTTTACTTTTAAAGTTTAAAATTCTCGGAAACGGACTAATTAAGGCTTCTTAGGGTTTCGTCGCTCCGGACAGAAACCCTTATATTTTCAAACGAGAGTCTTACGTCCGTATAACTTTTTGAAAAGGAGGGGAAATAAGGATAAATTATTGGAAGATAAGTAAGAGAAGAGAGAAAAAACGTGGAAAGGGAGATTTAGGTTAGTGAGGGGAAAGTAATAAAAGTATAAAAGGGAAGAATCGGTGCTTGAAAAAAGGAAAATCAGAGGATGGAAAGTAGAGCAAATAGAAGGAAGGGGATGAGGTAAAGAAAGTAAAATCAGAGTTAATTGGGGAGGAAAAGTGAGGAGAAGTAGGAGGAGCAGAAAAAAGGAGAAATAAAGTGAGTGAAAGCAGGGTAGGTGAGGAGAAATGAGGGTGAGGGAAGTATGGCAAGTATAGGAAAATGACGGGTGGGGAAATAGAAGAATTAAGGAGTGATAAAGAGAAATAAAGTTACCAGAAGTGTTGCGAGGGGAAGTAGGAGTTGAAAGGGGAAATTAAGGGAGGGCGAGTGATGATAAATGAGAGGAGGGGGAATAGGGGAGGTAAAGCAATGAGGAGAGGGGTGTTATGGAAGTAAGAGATAATTAGGAGAGGGAAATAAGGGAAGTGAAGGGATATGGTAGGAGGGAAAGTAAGGAAAATAAGGGATAATTACTGGACTTTAGTGAATTTCAAGAGATTTTAAGGATTTTTAAATATATTTCAGTCTTTTAAAGATTTCAATGGATTTAAAAGCTTTTGGGGCATTTCGAAGATTTTAAGGGACCTTATCAGATTTTATGGGATTCGAGAAGATTTTAAAGATTTGACCATTTTCAAAATTGAGTGGATTAAAAAATCGGGGTATTAAAAAAATTCCAAGGATTTTAACTGCATTCACATTTTTATAAGGGTTTTTAAAAAATTGTCTAGGATTTCAGAAACATATAAAGGATTTAAATAAGCTGTTCAGAATATTAATTAAATTTGAAAGATTTTAAGTAATTTCAATGGATATTAAGAGAACTTTGGGTAATATATCAAATAAAATTGTTTAGGGAGTTTTAAGAATTTTTAATGATTTCTACAGATTTAAGGGAATTAATATATTTCAAAGCATTTCACTCTATTTGATTGGTTTATAGGATTTTAAATAAAATGATTACATTTTAAGAGATTTCTACACATTTTAAGTAATTTTAAAGCTTTTCAGGCATTTAAAAAGATTTCAAGGAATTTAACGAGATTTCGACATTTTTAAGGGTTTTCAAAGAATTTCGTAGGATTTCAGAAGATTTTAAAGACATTTAAAAGTCATTTAGGATATTATAAATATTCGGAAGATTTTAAGGGGTTTAATGAATTTATAAAGAGTTTTAGATATTAAAAGACATAAAAATTGCAAGGTAATTCTAGCGATTTCTAACGGATTTCTAAGGATTTCAGAGATTCGACAGATTTGAAAGAATTTGTCCATATTTTAGGGATTCATAGGGCTTCAATAGATTTCATAAGATTTTAGGGATTCGTAGGAATTCAAACGAAGTTATAAGATTTTAAGCCATTTCAAAGTATTTAAGTTAACTTGAAAACTTCTTTAAAAACCTTGAAGAACTTCATGACATTTCAACATTTTTAAGGAGTTTTAAAAAAATTCTTAGAATTTTTTAAAATCTTAAAGGATTTCAAGAAGCTATCCAGCATATCAATTATATTCAAAAGATTTCAAGGGACTTCAATTATTGTTTATTGAACTGTAAGGCAATAAATAAAATGAAAATTTCAAGGGATTTATACAGAATTTAGGGATTTTATAGATTTTAAGAGATTTTCTACGATTTTAGGGATTCATAGGGTTTCAGAAGAAATAATAAGGTTTCTATGGAGTTTAAAGGCTACAAGAGGCTTTTGTCCATTTTAAAAGATTCCAAAGAATTGAGCAAGACTTTAATATTTTTAAAGATTTTCTACGAATATCGGAGGAGTTCAGAAAATATTAAAATAATTCCAAGAGTTGTTCAGGATATAAATTATACTAAAAATATTTTAAGGGGTTTCAATAAGTTTTTAGATAAGCAATCGACTTCTACGAGTTTGTAAGGATATATATAGGTTTCAGGAAAATCCTAGGTTTTAAGGGATTTTGCATATTTTTACGAGATTTCAGAATCAATTAACCCCTCCATTTTCCAAAATTGTAATTATATCTACGAATTTAAGGGATTTAATAGATTTTAAGTGATTTTGTCATATTTTCACAAGACTTAAAAAACAATTAAACTCTCCATTTAATATTAAAAAAATTATACTACTTTTTTCAACAACCATATTTCAAAATTTATGCTGCAATTGACAATATTTTGAATTTCTCAAATAAATCCTAGGCTTGTGATACTAATTGTGAGTGATCTACTGTTGATGCCTCATTGAACAATTATTATCTTTTAAGTAATTAAGGATTATTTAAAAAACTTAAGAAGCACATGGATATCTGAAAAATCTACACTGTAAAAAATATTGCTGAAAATTACATTTCATTCTGTTACTTTTTCCTATGATTCTTGTGGCAAAATTACACGTTTCTTGTAAATTGACAGTGATTATTAACGGAATTTTACCATAAATGAATGAAATTTACAATGAACGTGTAATTTTCCCACAACAATTATAGGACATAAAAATACCATTGATTTTTGTTGGAATTTTAAACTAAAGTGTAACCGAAATAAGAATGTAGTTTTACAACGCTTATGTAAGCTTCCAACGATTAGTGTAATTTCACACGCGGAGTGTAATACGTTTTACAGCAGCGAAGTAAAATTCCACAATCCTTGTAATTCCGCTGTTGAACGCTTGATGACTTGGTAACCTGCGAGACCTGCGAGTAAATTCAGTGCAAGATTGTACAAAATTTTAGCAGCATTCGGATATATTTTATAATTGAAATCATGGATTATGCTGGGTTGAGCGCATCACAAAGGCAAAGCGCAATGTATTTTACTTAAATAAATTTGTTCGCATGTTTAGCTTCCTTGCGAAAAAAAAAAATAATTTTGAAGGTTACGGCTGTTTCGACAGCAGCTGATATAAATTAGGATGCACCTATTTTGCCCACTGATCATAACTTTATAAGTTTGATGCGTATTTGTTTTGTAACAGCAAACCAAACAAAAAGTTTAATTTTTTTTGCCTAATAAACACATGTCTCCTTTTATTTATATATCTTATTATTCTTACAATTCGATTCAATTAAAATATACATTCAGAGATTCAAAATACCCTGGCTGGTCATTGCGCATGCGCAACCTTTTACATGCGTCGTTTTACAGCGTCACTGTAATTTCACAAGGCTAATGTAAAATTCCATTCTTCCAAAATTGATTTTTACCATCTGTGCGCGATTTTACACTATTGTGTTATTTCTACTTAATTTTGATAAATTTCCCACAGTAATTACTGGTATTTTTATGCCCTATGATCTTTGTGTTAAAATTACATGAAACTTATTACAGTGTAGAGAAAGGCAGTAATCACTGATAACTGGGAGATAGAGAAAATCTGAACGAAATTGGCAATCTGGTTCAAGCTCCCGAATCCGGAAGGATAGAACTGGGTAGCTCAATCGGAAGTGACAAAATATTTTCCTCGTTTTTCGAAATAGAGCCATTAATCGAAGGGATTATCGTCTGGGCAGCCCTCGGTTGTCGGTTTCCCAGTAACAATAAAATCAAACTCACCCCATTTCACCAGCCACTGGGGGTGTCGTACGGTTTGCTGGCTGGTTTCAGGGGCGCGTGCCGCACGTCCACTATCAATTTATCACTCAGCCCACCGGACTTTCACTTTCTCGGACCCGGTACCCTCTTTTTCCTTCTTTTCCCGAGACGTTCTTGCCCATCCTCTTCTCTTTTTTCCACCCCTTTATCTATCCTTTTCCACTCTCTAGGTTGCGACCTCCGCTTCTTCATTGTTCTACTCTCTCCCTTCGTGAGAGGGAGAAGGAGTCCGAAGAAAGTGAGAGGAAGAGCTTTGACCGAGGGGAAAGAGTGGAGTGGGTGAGAAGAGAGAGGAAAGATCGGAGGGTGAAAGATGAAAAGGGACGGCCAACGGGATGGCAAAAGAGAAAAAGTCAGTTGGGGAGAAAGGCAGAAAGAGAGAAAGACAGAAAAAGTAAAAAAGTGAAAGAAAAAAAAGAGAGAGTTTTACTCGGTCGGGACCTCGGCACCATGACCAGCACAATCTGGCGGTGGTCAGTTACGAGTGCAGATCTCGCCGACCTACTCCATCACCCTTTAAATACACAGCGCAATTCTACAATACGAGAGGCTGTTAACAGCAACTTGTGTATTTACATCTGAACCATCAAAACCTGTTTTCAGTGGTCTCGAGGTTATACCTGAATTGTATGGGACGAGCTCTACGCAAATTATCTCCCAAGAAGGCTCTCATTAGCAGTGGAAGGACTTTTGAATCATTTGATGGAGTTAATTCCAAGCTACGTGAAAATTACGTAGATTAAAAATAGAATAAATCTTTTTTTGTTTGTTAAGGGCTCTTTGTTTGACTTATGCTTTTTTCATTTTTGACAATTACAATTGTATATTTATCATAGGGCTAAAGTTTAAGAATTATACGACGAATTTTTATTTTCATAACAAAAAGTAATCCAATTACTGAAATATGCGTGGCGCGATTTTTGATTAATATTTCGAAAATATCTTGCAACTATCTCGAAACTTTTGTCCTCGAGAAATCTGTGTTGGTGATTGAAAGGAGTTTTTATTTTTTTGCGGTTTAAAAAAAGTCTGAAAACTTCAGGTTCACGAGAAATAATGTGTTATCTAAATAATCAATAGTAATAATAATATTCAATAAAACGTAGGTCTCCAGCAGTTGAAAATAAAAAATATTAATTTGTGTCCATTCAAAGGACATAATATAGAATCCAAGTAGCCAAAGATAGTCAAAATGGATTTTCTAAACAACAAAATAAAAAACGAACTTTCATATTTCCTTAACCGTATAAAAGGTCCAATATTCAAATACTTATTAATTTGTCGCATTGGTTTCGCTTTAAAAAATATGTTTTAAAAAATACTTTTTAGTTATAATTAAGCTAATATATAAGAAAACTGTGGTCTATACTATATTACTTCCATTGAAAATCAAATTACTTAAATAAAGTGACACAAAAGTTAAGTTGTGCTTTTAGCAAAAACGTATTTTAAAGTATGTAGCCAAAATGAAATTTTTAGCACCTCTTTTTCTCGAAAATTTCTAATTTTTAAGATTTTTTAAATGCCGTAAATTGACGCTAAACAATATTTAATCTTATATTCCTTCTCTGAGTAGAAATGTATGGACTGATATGAGAGGATTCCATGTTTTTTAATTCCAGAATTTTGGAAAAATTGTATCTTAATCTTATTTTCTGGATAATATTTTCTGAGCACTTTAGTTTTGTAATTTTCTACGAATTTTAGTTTTTTATTCATGAAAAATCGTATTTGTAAAATAAATTTCATAATCTTTATAACAGGATGTCCACTCGAATGTATACAGGTTTGCAAGTTTATTAAACAATTTTTTTCTGCCTAAAATTTTCTTTCTTTATGACTGATTTTTAAATTACATTTTTTGGCTGATGAATAATCATTTCAGTTGAAGATTTGTTCATCTTGGTAAAAAATTAATCTTCTGGATAGAAAATTAATGTATTCGTTAATGAATCAGATAGTCGATTAAAAAATTTACTTTCTTGTAGCAAATTCAAATTTTCGGGTTAAAAGTTTTTTTTATGGAAAATTCGTCTAATTTGAAAAATATTTAATGTTTCTCCGTTAAAAACACAACTGGTCGAAAATAACTATTTTTTGGTTGAGGATTCAATTATTTTCTTAAATATTTTTCTCTTTTAAATCAATTAATCTATATTTTTATTAAAAATAAAATTTTTTTGTATTTAAATACGACCTATTATATTTTTCGTTAAGCATTCATATTTTTAATTAAAAAGTTTTAGCATTTCGTTAAAGATTAACTTTTTTGTTGAATTTTGATTTGACGTATCTGAAATTTCCAAAAATCTTTTCGAATTTTTTCAAGATTCTATGGAATATTATATTGATATAAGCTTAAAAACAAATAAACCTACAAAATATTCAGTTATTTGAAGTTTTATTTGTTATTCAAAACTATTTTGCCCTTTAAATCGAAAAAATTGGTCTAACGATATGTCTCGAAAATCTTGCAATCATTATTGTTAAAAACTTGTTTAGCTTTTTAATTAATTGAAATTGCTTCATTTATTACATTTAAAAATGAACAATTAATAAAAATTAAACAATTAAAAAATTAAATATAAAGTAATTATCTATTTTTTTCTTTGACAAAAATACAAATGTTTTTTGGTCTCCTTTAACTAATATTTTACTTTCTCATTAAGAAAATATCTTGCAAAAGGTTTTAAACCATTAAACTCAAAATAGGGAAAAATCATCAAAGTACTAAGTAATGACCATATTTTGCAAGAATTTTCAAATAAATATCTCATCACTATAAATAACATAAGAAGTCGAGAATTAGCTGAAAATTAAATTACTTGTAAAGTTTCGAAAGTGAAAAGCTCGCAGGATTATTTTCTATATAAATCGAGTTTGTCAACTAAAGTTCTTTCACTCTGCATCCATAAAGTGAAGTCTGCGAGAATTTGTTTTATACTTTCTAATGAGTGCTATTAGATTAAATATAAAAATATTTTCTTAGAATAATCTTCTTTAGAAGCTGGAAATGCAACTTGCTCAAAATCTAATCGATAAATTATAAAATCTGGGAGTCGTTAATGGATGTAAATAAGTTAACTAATTTTCAAGGTCAGAATTATGCCTCTGAGTGTTAATCATAAATATAGAAATAATTTTTTCCACTATAGAAAATATGCCTTAACCTAATTCAGACCCTATTATTGATAACTTGAACTAGCCACTTAAATATAATAGACATCTTGTCCCATGCGAACATTCTCATAACTTATGGGGAATATAGAGTGGTGGGTAACAAAAGGGCTAAAGCACGAAACGTACCCAAAGACACGCGAGGGTCTGAACATTTCTGTGCGTATTAGTATATTACAGAGAATGTGTCTAATTTTCTGAAACGATAAAGCCTAGCTTTATTTTCCCCGAATCAAGTCAAATTACTAAGTTTCCAAGATTAATTAACGATATAATAGCTTCACCAGTTTTTCTAAATTTTTAATTCTTACAATTTTTTCCGATATAACGAAAAGGCAAACTGTTAAAATTTTTTGGAAACATTCCCAAAAAAGGGGTGTTTTCATATTAATTTTTTTATGAAAAAGATCTACTCTCGTAGCTCCACTGGGAATCGAACCATAGAAATTCCATTTTCGGTTAACAGCCTGTACTTAACGTTATTTTCAGACTAGATGGACAATAAGTTTAAAAAAATTTTAATTAATTTTTTTCTGAAAAAAGATTTACTCTTGTCTCTCCATTTATAATTATCTTGGATAATAATACTAATTCCTTCAAACTACTACTATCATAAATGTAACACCTGGCTTGAGATAGCGTGCATTTCTTACAAAAAGGTTATTTTTCAATTTCTCTAATAGCTTCATGGAAAAACACCCGGCTGGCAATCAGAAGTTCTGTGATTTAATTTCCAGCGGAGCGACAAGGGTAGATCTTTTATAGGACAAAATTTAATTTACAAATTTTTCAAATGTATTTTCCATCTGGTCTGAAATTGAGGTTAATTATTTTCTTTTACTTGAAGAGTTCTCGATAGGTTGAGTTCTATTTTCACGGTGGAGAAAAATATATCTACATTGACTGATGGTAACGATCTATGATGATAAGACAGATTCCTTTAAATCACTCTTATCATAAATCAAATGCCTAGCTTGAGATAGCGTGTATTTCCTTTAAAAAAAATCATTTTTCGATCTCTTTGGTAGCTTAATGAGAAAACACCCGACGTGCAATCGGAAGTTATGTGGTTCCATTCCCAGTGGAGCGACGAGAGTAGATCTAAAAAAAAAATTAATCCTAAAATATTTAGAATTTATTTTACATATAGTCTGAAAATGACACCCAGTATTTTCTGTTGTTTAAAGAGTTAAATTGATCGATAGGTTCATTTCTATTTTCACGGTGGAGAAAAAGATACCTACACTGATTGATGGTAACTATCTCTAATGATAATACAGATTCCTTTAAAAAACATTTTCATGTTATGTTGCCAAGTAGCGCAGTGAAATAATATTTTGTTGTTGGTGATGGAATAACGATTTATAATCTACTAGTTTAAATGGAAAAGTTTATTTATAGTCTTGAGATGTGAAAAAATTCATCTCTAGCTTTGTAAGGATTTGAACCCTGGTGCACAGATTGCCGGTCTATTTGAAACACTAGACCGGGAATCCGTAGACTCGGAGCTAAATGCCAGCGGAGCTAGAGTGAAAATATTTTCTCAGAGGTTTCCAAACTGTTTTCATTCAAGCAACTTTTGTACATTTTTGAATCCTCCGTGTGTTTCTAAAATATTACAGAATACTTATCCAGTCTGTTAAATTTTCAGAGAATCCAGAAAATTAACAAATTGCAGATATTTTAAAAATTTTAAGAAAATTTCGAAATTTTAAAGATTTTGGAAGATATTAGACATATTAGTTTTATTATATGTAGACTAAAAATTATATTTAGGGGCTGCTCAGAGGTCTCGTCACACTGTCAGGGGGAGGGGGGGCAGGTTTTTTGATGTTTTATGACGGGGGGGGGGGGCTCAGAATATTGAATCACACATGGAAATATAAATGTAAATTAAACTTTTTAAAGTAATTTAAAAAATGAAAATTAGGGATCTTATGTTAGAAGTCAAGCAGACTTCGCACTCTTTTCCCTATTTCCTTTCTTCTCCCTTTTCTAAGGAATTCCTTTTATCCCTTGCTTTTAAAAAACTTCCTTTTCCTCTCTTTTTTCGCTTCAATGCGAACTGAATTAATTGAATCCAATACAAAAGTTCAACTATATTCGTTAAAATGTCTACTATTTTATTTTTAGTTAAAAATAACATTTTTTAACAGCAATTTTAACTAATCTATGTATTGGCTGTTGGTTGATTGTTTTCAGTTAAAAATTCAACAATTTCATGGAAAATTTAATTTTTTTATCGTAAAATAATTTTTTTGGTAAAAATTAACATTCTTGGTTGAAAATTTAACTTGTTTTTTGAAAGTTAATCAAATTATTAAAAATTCATTTTACTAGTGAAAAATCTATCTTTTTGGTTAAAAATTCAACTATTCATTTTTTGGTAGAAAATAGATCTTTTGAGTTGAAAATTCAACAATTTGTTTAGAAATTTATGTATTTTGTAATAAATTCATATTTTATGGCAAAAATGAATGTTTGTAATTACAAATTTAGCTGTTTGGTTGATCGTTAAAATACTTCGTTAAATAGTCATTTTATTAGTTGAAGGTTCAGATTTTTGTTTATATTTTTAACTATATTGCTGAAAATTCGTTTTTTTTATGGAAAATTAATTTTCTTACCTGAAAATTTAACTATTCCCATTATTGGTTGAAAATTGAACAATTTGATTAAAAGTGTATTTTTCTGTAAATTGTTATTTTTTGGTAGAAAATTAAACTTCTTGCTTGAAACTTCAACTAATGGTTTGGAAATAGAACTACTTTGTTAAAAATTTATTTTATTAGCTGAAGACCTATCTCTGTATTTGATGATTTTTCCATTTTATCAAAAATTCGTTTCTGTTTGTTTGAAAATAAATTTTATCAACTGCAAATTTAACTGTTACTGTTTGAATGAAGAATTCATTGTTCTTAGTTTTAATTCAATTGTTCTGTTCAAAATTGGGCTTTTTGGTTTGAAAATTATATTATTTTCGTAGAGAATTGAACTATTTAGTCAAACATTAACTTTTTCAGTGAAAATTTATATTTTCGGGTTGGAAATTCAAGAATTTGGTTAAATTTTTTTTTTCCCTCTGAACTCAAAAATCATTTCTGGATGAGAATTTAGCTCTTTTCGTAAATATTCATATTTTTGGTTTAAAAATTCTTCTCTTAGGTTTTGTTAAAGATTATGCTATTTTGTTAGAAATATATTTTGATGGAAATCTGACTGTTTTGTAAAATATTGTTATTTTTAGATAGAAAACTCAAACTTTTGGGTTAAAAATTCCTCTATTTTTTGGAAAATTGATTTCTTCTGCTCGAAAATTTAACTATTTGGTTGTCAATACAACTGTTGTTAAATAATTAATCTTGTTGAAAGGGCGACTATTTGACGGATAATTCATCTTTGTAAGATTTTGTTGAAAATTCATCTTTTTCGTGAAAGAGGAATCATCTTTTTCATTTGCAAATTCAACTGCTTCGTTTACAATTTGTATGTTTAAAATTTACTTTCTTTGGTAGAAAAGTTCTTAGTCAAAAACTCATGTTATTTTCTTAAAAATTCAACATTTTGGATAAATATTCAATTATTTTATAGAAAATTCTTCCTTCTTTTTTGAAAGTTTAACTATTTAGTTAATAAATCACCTTTCTTATAATAAAATTCATCTATCCTGGGTTGAAAGTCTTACATTAGATAGAAAAATTTATAACCTGTTACTACCCTACTTCCATGAAAATTCACCCCATTTCCCTGTTTCGAAAAATTCTATGAATTAAATTAAGAAAAATTTTGGCCGCAAAAGTGGTGGGAGAGTGTAATATTTGTGACTTCACGCTGGGAGGTTCAAGCTTTCCGTAATTATTTGTGTGAGAGAAGGGGGCGGGGTTGAAGAAGTCTGTAAAATAGCTTGACGTATTTTTTAATAAAAAAATTTTGTTTACCCTGGATATTTTCAGAATATATTCTCAAATATGTTAATGTGATTATAAAATAAAAGTATGCACTCTGATTGAGATTTTGGATCAAAATAATCAAATCTCCCGAAAGCATTTTATGAAATTACTCCTATTAAAACCTTTTATAATAAGTATTTCAACTCAGAAAATAATTTCTCATAGTAAATATTAAATTTTAGAAATGAATACGAGAAGAAATAATTAGGAATGTTGAAATGCATGAAAAACCGATAGAAATCTGTGATTGGTCACTGATTTGGTCAGTTAACAAGGTAAGTAGAAAACGCCGAATGTGGCTAGATGTTTCATACGTGTTATGAGGTTGGGTAGGGAAGGAAAATTACTCTTTTTAAGACCTTTCATAAAAACTATTTAAAATCAAAAACTGTTTTTTCATCGTAAACATTAAATTTGGAGAAACGTACATAAGGAAAATAATTGGAAATATTGAGTTCAGGAAACACCGATAGAAATCTTTCTTTGGCTATCCATTTTGTCAGTCAATTAGGAAAGTAGAAAAATCCAAACTTAGTTAGACTTAGTTTACGTGATATGAGATACGTAAGAGAAAAGAAATAGCGGAAGGAGGGTGCAGGTATCCAGTAACAAGGAAGAAATATGAAGAACTTTTGAATAAAGATAAGAAAATCCCTTAAAATTTTTTTTTGTATTGCTCTTATTAAAACCTTTTGTGAAAACTAATTGCTCATACAAAATAATAAATTTTCTGAAATGCGTATGCAGATAAAACTTGAGAATGTTGAAAGGCATAAAAAATGATAGAAAAATCTGGTTGGCCACTGATTTGGTCAGTTAACGAGGTAAGTAGAAAAGGCGAATGTGTTGAGACGTAGCGTACGTGATATGAGGGTGGGTTAGGAAGAGAAGGAGCGATAGAAGGATGCAGGTCTGCGGGAACAAGGGAGAAAGAAATGGAGAGCGGTCATGGAATGAAAGCGAAAGGAGGGGTTAAAGGAGGCAATAAAATCAAGCTCCAAGGCTGCAACCCTTCCATCGGGGTTGAGTCGTAATCTTGCTTACTGCCGGAGGGAGAATCTTACGAGTTCTCATTTTCGTTTCCGTCGAGCTAATTAATTCTCATTTGGAAATTGTGTATAATATGAGCTTCCTGGGAAGGTGTCGCACTCTATTACTCTTATTTTCGTCCGGCACTTCCTTTTTTATCAAATTTCAACTCCACGAGTATATTAAAATCTAAATTATAACGAAGACTTGCGACTTCACCAAATCTTATCAGACCTCCATCACGTTTTTACGAGATGAAATGATTTATTATATAAAGAAATGTACATAAATTTTATAGTGATATTAGGAGGAAATGAATGCGGCCGATTAAAAATAGAATCAGTTCAAAAATTATTAATTCAATCATCAAATCAATGATAAGATCTTCAAACCAAAAATTGTTTCCCATAATTATTAATATTCTTAATTGAAAGTGTTTAACATTAAATAATTTTATATTCAATATCATTTTCATAAAAGGAAAAGATATCGAATGGAAATGTTGAGAATTGGATAACTAAAAATTCAAAGGAATTAAAATAATGTTATTTTTATTTAAAATTGTATTAGAATGAATAAATTACAACTTAAAGTGTTATAATTGTAATTTTTTAAATCGGATGCTTTTAAAATTGAGAGAAATTCAGATTAAAATTTTTTAAATTTGAGGAATTCATTAGAAAGGAATTAAAATTGTATTATATATAGTTCTCAGCATTTTAAAATAAAACAATATTATATTGACGCTGAAGAAGCTAGAAAATGAATGTTAGTTAATTGAAATTCATAAAAAGAACAACTTTAAAATGTTAAAATATAAATACCTTTAGATCAGGATTTGGAAAACTGGATAAATTAAAAAAAATCAAATTCAAAAGAAGATAGCATATTATCATTTTTAATTCAAAGGTTTCAAAAGTAAATCAATTAAAAAAATTAGATCATTTAGAAGTTCAAGCAAATTAAATTGTATTATTTCTAATCAAATCGTTAAAAATGAAACAAGTAAAAATGAAAAACTTTTGAATTTCAGAATTTTAAATTTTACCCAGAATCACTCAGGATTCTGATACTAAAATTTTGGCTACCGATGGCTTTTAAAATTTCAATTATTTCAAGCAAATTTTCATTCCTAAAAAAATGGAATTTTCAAATTATTAGGTACACTTTTCAAAATTCAAAGATTTGAATTTTTATTTGCAAAATTAGAACTTATGAGAGGGAAAAATTGAAAATCTAGCTTTATACTTCATATCCCTGATTCAGATTTTTTAACTTTGATCTATTTTCATTTAAAAAATACAATTTATAACTTTCTAATTTTTAACTCTTTATTTAGTATTACTATTCATTCTTGAAATTTTTCAAATAAATATTTTTTTATTTTTGAATGAATTTTTTAAAAAAATTTTAGCTTAAAATTTGACAATTTCAAGATATTAACATTAAAAAAAAAGAAACACAAAACAAAATTTCTGTATATGATTCTGATATTTGGAATTCCACAATTTTAGTGCTTTCAAATTGAAATTGTTTTTGTTTGAATTAAGTTTGAAATGTTTAATATTTTTCAATCTTTTCAAATATGAAATATTTAAATTATTCATTCTTTTGGATTTATTTTACAAGAATTTGATTTAAAATTGTTTAACTGTGAATCCTATTTACTGAAAATTGTGCAACCGCCAAGTCTTCCAATTTTATCATTTGAGATTCCTACGAATTTGAAAAATACTATTTTGTAAGTTATAAAACCAATACAGACAAATTTAAAATATTTAAATATAGAATTATCAAACTTTAAACGGACTAACAAGGCTTTTGATAAGAAACGATCCATTTTTGAAAGATTTGATAGTCAAATTGACCTTACATTTTCAATATTTGAATTTGAAACTAGGTACAATATATAACAATTTAAAGTTGAAAACCTTCAATAATTAAAACATTTTAAATCAAATATTTCTTAGATCTAGCTTTTGAAGCAAAAATACTTTGATCCAAGGCTTCCACAATTAAACGGTTTCAAAAATGCATATTAAAATTTCTAATTTTTAATTTAAATCATAGAATATTATTAATTGAATAGATTTTTGTCACTGAAAATATCGTTTTTTGTCGAAAAAATAATTTTTAATTCGCAAAATTAAAAATTTGAGAATCAACGATAAAGAGTTTTTTGCATACTATAGAGGCATCTCTCAGTTTTTTAAGTAAATAATTAACTAATTATATTATGTATAGTATAAAAATAATTGTTAATTTTCTGCAAAAATAAGAACGAAAATATAGTGGAAAAAAGAAATGAAAGAAAGGCGAGAGCAAGATGCGATAAAGTGTGGAATCGAGTGATGGAGAATGGAAAACAAAATTAAATAGCTTTGTAGTGATCTTCATTTTCTCATTTTATTCACCATCTTTTCGCCTTTGACTTCATTTGTCTTGAATAATTTTATAAATACTTTTCATAATATGGATGTTCTAAGAACCATCACACTAAGCCAAAAAAAGTTAATGGGGGAAAAACGTTATGAAATCAGCAAAAAATGTAATTAATAAAAATAAGTATGTTACTATAAATTTAATTAATTTCTTATATTTTTTATTTTATTTTCATTTTTTCCGTTGAACCATCATACGAATGAAATGGAGAAAATAAATACACCTCAATGAAATTAAATGAGAATGGGAAAGTCATTTCTTTTCATTTACTTCCTCATATTTCTTCTCTTCATAGCATCCAATATTAATTATCAAAAAAAATTTTAAATAAGAAAGTAGAAAAATGATAAGAAAGTCAAAAGGGAAAAAAGTAATGAAGAAGGGATAAGTATAAAAAATTTAATAATTTAATAAACGAGGGATGTAAGGATAAAGCTCAAATTTGGACCATTGCAAATAAAAATAACTAATTTTATCCTCACGGCGACAAAAAATAGAAAAAATAACTTTTTCAGTCATTACTATTAATTGAAAGTCCAGATATACGTGAAATGATTAAATTTCTATTAATGTAATAAAATATTATGATAAATACCTTAGTATTTTTAATAAAGGTTATCTACTACAGATGGCATTAACTACTACTGGGATTTCTCACATATATTCACATTTACCCAATGTAGATCATACAGTTTCCAATTTTCTATTCTTGGATATATTCATAGTTAAACTTTACAATGACGCTACCCATAGTCGAACTATAAATGATATGCTCATGAGCAGCTTTAAAGAAATGCACGTATATACATTAATCCTATCCAAAAATATGGTAAAAAATAGAAAAAAAATTACTAAAAAAAGTTATAAACATATATGTTTCTTTTGCTGCACCTATTCGATTTAAAAAAAGCTCTGAAATTTCAAAAGTGAATTTATCGAGTAATTTTAGGTATTCCTCATTTGTTTTCTTTCACACTTTCCTAACTCTGTTTTACTAGCTTTCAATCCTTTTGGGTTTATTGTTTTTTAAATATAAAATATTGTAATGAAATGTATTTTCCTTATAAAAATATTGAGGAACACACGGTGAATAAACAGGAAAACTAAAAAATTAGACGAAAAAAAGAAGGCAAAGAGAAGGAAAATAATCACAAGTGCATAAAAAAGAGGACCCACTACTTGTGCTTAATCCTTCTTCCTTTCTTTTTTCATTTACTTTTTTTCTTCCATTCATCCTTCCTTCCTTTTCGCAATTTATAGTCCACTTTCATCTTCCTCTCTTAATCTCACCCTCCTTCCACACAAAATACCAAAGGAGGCTATTTTCATTGCAACAGGATCTTTTGGCGATCAATGTAACGTTGGCAATTATTTATGTTTATAAATAGGATTCAGTATAGCGTGTCCTTCCTTTGCGCATAAAGTCAGGCGGACTTAAATGCAATGCATGCGAATGCGGCAAGAATCCGAGCAGTTCCGCAGCAACGATGGAGTATTGTTGGAGACGTAGGGGAGCTCCTGAGAAGAAGAAAGAAGAGTGGAAGAGAGAAGGGATGAGAGAGAGAGTAAAAAAGAATAAAAGAGAGAAGGATAGGTGGGTTGTTGGGAGGGAAGAAAATTAAGCAGAGCCCGGTAATTTGAGGTATTGATTTTTATAGTCTCTCTCGGCGAGCATATATTAGAACCCCTCTTTGTCTTTCAAACCCCCACCCCCTCCCCCCAATCTACCCTTATTCCGCAGTCTTAGCAGCCCTTCTCCGATGGGCGACACGAACGAGGCACTGCCTGGCTATCAGCCACCCCTAACTCTTACTTTTATCTCTACTCTTTTCTTTTTTAATTTTCACCCCCTAAGCACATTCTACCACGATCGGTCACACACTTGTTTATTCACCTTTTATCAGATTTCGACGAAATCTGCTTTCCTGAAACTTCTATATCACCTTTTTGATTCTGTTTTTATGTGCTGATTTATTTTCAGAAATTTAACACTCCTAAGTGAGGAGAAAGTGGTGGAAAACTTAAAGAAGATGAAAAGACCAAAACGAAATTAGGGAAGATGTGCGAAAATGATAAGAAATAAATGATCTGTTAATTTTAAATGAAAGAAAGGAAGCGTTTTAACGAAAGAATATACAGAAAAAGAATATTGAAATCCAAATGAACACCAATATATTTTTTATTGCAGCGTACTCTGCTAATCGTAGAGTAATTCTTTAATAAGAATGCTTTCCTATTAGTTTGCATTCAATTATGTATTTGCTCCCCTAAAATTAGTTTCTTTCTTTATTCAAATTCACATCTTTAAAAATGTAATCACTTGGACAGACAATATTTTATTGACTTAAAGATACTTCCTTATGTAGTAGCGTATAAAAACGAAAAGAAACGAAGGGATAAATGTAAAAAATAAGAAAGAAGTTAGAAAGAGTGTAAAGAAGGGGAATACAAAAAAAATATATTTTTAAAAGAATTTTAAAACCCAATGCAGGCAGGAAAAATAGGGAGAAGCAAAAAGCACAAAAATAGTTATGCAGAAAACAGAAATGCAAATAAGAAAAAAAGAATGACACATTATAGAAAACAAAAAAATTTCAAAAAAAAAAGAAGGAGAAGTGAGATTTAATCACTAGAAAAAATTAGTAAGGCAACCAACCAAGGAGGATAAAAATGCATGGAAATAAATTAGAAGTTAAAGAACCACGTGAAAGAATGAAAAAGAATCTATTAAAATTAAATAGTTTGCGAAAGAGGTGATTTTACCCAAAAAAATGGAGAAACGAAAAATGTAAAATTAGAGGCTTGATGAGCAAGAAGTGTTAAAAAAGGAAATAAAGGGTAAATGAGAAGACTCAAGGAATAACGAAGCGAAACTATTAAAAGAGAATATAGGGGTGAGGTTGAAAAAAGAAAAATGAGCGGAATAAAAGAAAAGAAAAATATCAAAGTTAAAAAAAGGATCAAGCTAATAGAAGACGTAAGAATTGATTAAAAAATGAAAAAACATACAGTTTTAAAGGTAGTAAAGCAGAAATGAAAGGAATGGGAGTGGTAAGTAATAAAAAAATGTAAGTTAGTATTAACGAAAGTTAGATAAACTAAAATGAGGGAGAATTAAGGAGCAAAAGCGTTGTATAGAATCTAATTTAATAAGAAAAAAAGCTAGTGGAACTGGAAAAAAGAAAACTTTTAAGGGAAGGCAATACAAGAGAATAAAAACAAAAAATCAGGTCAAGAATTCATGTATAAGAAAGGCGCTAAAAAGTCAAGAAAGTTGAGAGAAAGTCTGATAAGAAAAGAAGAAAGACTTAAAAACGGAAAAAGAAGGAGAGTAAGAAAATTTGGATAATAAGTACAGAACGAAATGATGAAAAAAGAGAAAAATAAATTCAGTTATAAAAAATTGAAGGTAAATTCAAGAAATTAAAATTTAAAAAAATTAGGAACAAGAAATAAGAGGAATGAGTTAGTGAGAAAAGTTTAGAAAAAGTTTTATTAAAAAACAAAAAAACTAAGAAAACCAAACAAACTACGAATATAAGGCTAAGAAGTAAAGTGGAGGCTAAATAATAAGATACATAGTAATATTTGAAGAAAAGTGGGAAAGAGTTAAAATGTAAGGAAGAGGGTAAAGAATGATAGACATATGAGTCTCGTCTTTAAGATATGCACTCTTGTATAATGTGATGGTATAGAGGTATGCATTAAGATCTGAGTTTGGTTATAATGGATATTGACAGTGCAGCTGATAAACGCTATAAAAAGCGAGGCCCCTACAAATTGTCAGATAACACGACATCCTGTAGTATATATTTGGAGGGAAGGGAGGAAATAAAAAGGCTCATCGATCGTTTTGACTTGCACGCACGTCCTCGCTTAAAAAGGATCAGTGTGTGCCGATTGACGAACTTAAGGTGCCCTCTGACGTACGTGCTTATCGCAAAGCGAATACATCACGTAGTCGGTAGTGACTGTTTCGACTAGCCTAATTTCTCAAATTTTAAAAGTATACCCTAATTTTGAGAGATAAACTATTTTAGATCAAACTGAGCAGATTATAAGAAACCTCCCTCCCTCAACCTTGTCACTCCACTCCACTCCACCCCACCCCACCCCACTCCACTCCC